>NW_015640464.1:321235-338915 GCF_001515625.1 Sinocyclocheilus rhinocerous
ATCTATCTATCGTTCTGTCGTTCTATCTATCTATCTATCTATCTATCTATCGTTCTGTCCTATCTATCTATCTATCTATCTATCGTTCTGTCCTATCTATCTATCTATCTATCTATCGTTCTGTCCTATCTATCTATCTATCTATCTATCGTTCTGTCCTATCTATCTATCTATCTATCTATCGTTCTGTCCTATCTATCTATCTATCTATCTATCGTTCTGTCTATCTATCTATCTATCTATCATTCTATCTATCATTCTGTCTATCTATCTATCTATCTATCTATCTATCTCAGCTGACAAAGTGCTGAGTTCAGCGTCGTTACAAATATAACTCAGCCTCTATTTTTATCATCAGAGCATTGGGGTCATCAGGGGTCTCACATTTCTGCTGCAGAAACACAGCAGATATTACGGTTCATCCTATAATGCGTGTTCACTTCTATAGCCGCACATCTCCACCGAGATTCGTCAAATTCCCCCTCCTCCTGACACTCTGGGCACCTCCGACGCTCGCTATGCTAATGCCGCCAACGGGCTCCCCCTCGCGCAGCCCCTGTTAAAACACCACAAAGACAGCCATTTAGACTTAAAAGACACACATAAACAAGAAAGGAAAGGAGAAATATAAAAGAAGGGGGCAAAAAATGAAAGCAGATGAAAAAGCAGGACGGGGAAGGGAAAATAAAAAGAGCTCCGGGGGGAGGGTGGGGTTGGGCTGGCTGGGCGAGAGGAGAGGAAGTCAATTATGCATTCTGAACCCTGGTCGATGTAGCCTCCGGGGACCTGGCTGCACACCTCAGGATCAGTAAATAATTGACAGATAATATTAATTGGCTGTGGATTAGTGAGCAAGTAGAGTATCGTGGCATTAATATTTGATCAGAAGATGATAGCGACTCCTGGCAGGGGCTGGGAGGGGCATCTGGGCCTGCTTTGCTGATTAGGGCCCTGTATAGGGAAGCGAGGTGGAGACAGACCCTGTGCCATATAGACTACACTGCAAAACATGATGATCTTACTCAGTATTTGTGTCTTGTTTTACTGTACAAATATCTACGCATTCTTAAATCAAGATTGCAGATGACTTAAGAACTCTTGTTTTCTGAAAAATTCATCAAAATTAAACGAGTTTATGCTTAAAACAAGAAACCATCTGCCAATTGGGTCAGAAAAGTAAACTTAAATCAAAGTGAAATTTTTTTTTTGACCCCATTGACAGACATATTTTCTTTTTTTAAGCACTTAATTTTGATTAATGTATCTTGTAGCTGAACTGAACTGGTTTCATAATGGATTAACTTTACACATTTATTGAACTGAACTGAATCAACACTGAACTGAGTTGAAAAAACGGTCTTTTTTAGAGCTGCTTTACAGCAGAATTTGACATTTTTTTCTCACATTTGATAAAGTTGTCATTGATTCTCTTTCTGACTGATTCTTCATTGAGTTTTTCATTGATTCTTTATACTATCAGTAACGTGCTAGTGATTTGAAAACAAGACTAAATATAGTCATTTTGCTTCTCAAGTAAATGTATCTTGATTTAAGAATGTTTAGATATTTGTACTGGAAAACAAGACCAAAATAATGAGTAATAGAACCATTTTTGCAGTGAATTACACCCCAGCCCCCCTTCAGAATCACAGGGATGGAGAAACAGCGCTGAGCATTAGACCAGCTCACCTCCCACTGGCAGCAAATTGCCGGCTGGATGATTCGAGACGTAGAAAAAGATATCAGACTGACTTTCAAACTACTTCTGCTTGTAGTTTCGGCGAGACCGAAGGAGGAGCGACAGGCCAAAACGCGCGTGAAAGAGACAGTGAGACTAGTGAGGCGTCGATCAGTGGAAGTCTTCCAGCACACGGACGGACGGCCAGCCGCTGAACTCCTGAAGGCTAATTAAAGCGCTGGAAGGAGTGCGTCTGTGACAACACAATGAGGAAATAGTTTGGAGGGGGTGGGAGACAAAAACACTCCAGCCCCAGTCACAATAGCCGTCTCTCCTTGCATCTACCATATGCTGTCATTTGTTCAGTCAAATCCCTTGAAAGTGACTGCGATTCCAGGCGGTTGGTGAGTACGAAGGACGTTTCCTCTGCGGTTTCGCCCCATAAGTCTGATCTAACGCTCCCCTGGGCCTTACACGCAAAGGTTTAAAGAAGTCAGCTCTATGACGATCACATCACACCCTTTTTAGGCCCGGCGAATATGCACAATAATGCATATTAAGCATGCATGTGTGTCGGCCATGCAAACAAATAAATGTTTTCTCAGTCATGCATATGGAGAATTACACTACCAGTCAAAAGTTTTTTATGTTTTTGAAAGAGTCTTTTCTGCTCACCAAGACTGCATTTATGGAAAAAATACAGTGGAAACAGTAATATTGTGAAATATTAATAAAATTTAAAAACTTTCTATTTCAATATATTTTAAAATGTAATTTATTCCTTTGATGGCAAAGCTGAATTTTCAGTGTCACACCATACTTCAGAAATCATTCTAATATGCTAAGTTGGTGCTCAATAATTAGTAGTACTCAATTATTATTAATAACAATGATTCCTAAAATGAGTAATAATAATCATTATTCATTATTTTTTATGTAAATACATTTTAATATATATATATTTTTTCTTTGATGAATAAAAAGTTTAAAAGAACAGCCTTATTTGAAACCTTTTATTTATTTGAAATCTTTTCTAACATTATAAATGTCTTTACAGCCACTTTTAATGCATTCTTTCTTAATAAAATTATTTTATTTGCATTTTACTTACCCCAAACTTATCATGGACTCCACAAAAAATATGAAGCATTTTCAACATTGAAATTGTCAACATTGATTATAATAAGAAATATTTCTTGAGCAGCAAATCAGCATATTAGAATGATTTCTGAAGGATCGATCATATGACACTGAAGACTGGAGTATTGATGCTGAAAATTCAGCTTTGCATTACGGGAATAAATTACATTTTACTATATATTACAATAGAAAACAGTTATTTTAATTTGCAAAAATATTTAATTAAATTTTTTTTTTTTTAATGTATTTTTGATCAAATAAATGCATCCTTGGAGAGCAGAAGAGACTTCTTTCAATAACATTATTTTAAAAAAAAACTTTTTACTTGTAGTCTTAATTGATGATAAATCTAATTGATGATAATCTGTGGGGTAAAAAAGAAAATAGTTTGGTTATTATTCACAGTTCACAGGAAGACTAAGGGGAAACATCACTAAATGCACATATTTTCACAGTTTCGTCAGAGGGAGACAAAAAGTGTTGAATTTTACATTTATATCCAAAGCAACTTATACTGCATTCAAAGTATACAGTTTGATCAATACATGCATTCCCTGTTAATTGAACCTGTGACCTTGGCATCGCTATAGTATGCTCCACTTTTTGAGCTACAGGAACTGTCTCTATAATGTGGATTAATGTGACCAAGTAATTTTATTCCGTCCTCTCTGAATCACTAATCCAAGTTACTCTAACAGTCTCAGGCTTCAGCAGATCTGAACTCTGTGTGACAGAGTTGCCTCAGCTGCGTTTCAATTCAAGACATTTAATGGTCTCCTGGATGTCATACGAACTGAGCGACTTTGACATTTATTTGGGACTAACACACAAAGGAAAACACTTGGAATTATGGGACATGAGCTGGAGTCATGCTTTTAGGAAAGTCAAAAACATGGCCTGAAACCATAATGAGGATATCCCAAGCTTTACATACACTACATCCATGACTCAAAAGACAATTTAAAGGTATAGTTCACCCAAAAATGAAAATGCTCTCATTTACTCACCCTCAAGTTCCAAACCTGTATCTGGTACCAAAGAGGTAGCCATTGACTTCCATAGTATTTTTTTTCCCCATACTGTGGATGTCAATGGCTACCGTCAAGTGTTTGGTTCCCAAAATTCTTCAAAATATCTTCTTTTGTGCTAAAAAACAAAACAAAAAAAAACATACAGGTTTGGAAGAAGAAGAGAGTGAGTAAATGACAGAATTTTCATTTTCGGGTGAACTGTCCCTTTAAGAAGAGCATAAGTGGTTATTAAATGCAGACGCATCTGCCCAGTTTAATATTAAACCAGGACGTCCCAAATCTCCGCAGTGAGCTGTGCCAAAGCTGAACAGTTGTCAGTGGCGATTCTAGGCCAAAACCAGAGATGAGCTAAACAGACCGTCTCAAAAGCAAGGCTTTTTCCCTTTTTGCATGATGTTTCTCTCTCACCCATATCATCATTGTTCATGGCCTTGCATTAATATTCATGCATGTCAACATGCATCAAACTTCTCGTCTACTCTACACAGATGTCTCTCATTGCGATGACACCTTGAGACACTGTCAATAATCAACAGCTGACGACCCTCCGTGCCAAGCACTGATCTCCGAACAGCGGATCCAAATCCCAAACAAAGCCCCTGGTTTTGTGACAGATCTGGAGACAGACTTCAATTCCCCCGTCTCACATTGTCGTTCCCACAAGCCTCCGCCTCCGACAAGTGCAGTTAACAACACAGGAACACATGTTCTATGTTAGGCCGCTGTTTAACAGCAAGAGTCTGGTTTGGTAAAGAGCCGAGGCCTCCGGTGACTGCCGAGGCCATCCAGGACAAAGGCACAGGGGTGGGAATCTGAAGCAGACTGTGTAAGCGCTTTTGGGAAAGTCAAGCCCTGTAATCTCATTGCCTGATTTCATAGAGTTTAACCAGTCGTTCCACTGAAAAGAGGCTGCTGTGTTAATCCTGGACTGGGGCGCCAGATTTTTAGATCTGCGATGGGAAACAAAAAAAAGCACACATTTAGAAACAAGTGGGTGCATCAGTAAGTTTTGCTCAGTTTCAAGTTTACTCTTGGTATGAACATCTCCCTTATTTGATCTGATTACTATGGAAGCTTACTTCCATACAATACAAAAAAAAAATTATAATAATTTAAAGGTATAATTGCAACTTTTTATTTTTGCCAGTTTATAGCTCACGATTCAGATTTTATATCTTGCAGTTCTGAGTTTCTGTCTCACTAAAAAAATCTGCAATTCCCGTTTTTACTTTTATATTCCTTGGCAGAAACAATTCTAACAATTTTGACTTTTTTCTTGCAATTGCAATTTTTGTCTTGTAATACTGAATTATATCTCGCAATTCTGAGTTTATATCTCCCAATTTTCTCAGAATTTAGAGAAAAAAGTCGGAATTGTGAGACAACAATTCTCACAATTCTCACTTTATATTTTGTAATTCTTAGTTTATATCTCACAATTCTGAGTTCATATCTTGCAACTGAGTTTATATCTCGCAATTTTCGGAGAATTGCAAGAAAAAAGGGCTGAAATGTGAGATATAAACTCAGAATTATGAGGAGAAAATTGTGTCCAAATTGTGAGATAAAAAGTCGCAATTGCATTTTTTTTTTATTCCATGGATGAAATAAGCACTAAACACAAATGTAAAAGGGGTCCAAAATGTTTTGAGCAATGATTCAATAAAACCACATTCAGGTTTTATAATTTGCAAGATATGCACACTACAAAAAAAAAAAAAAGTAAATGAATGAATGAACGAATGAATGGAAAAAAAAAAAAAAAAGCATTTAGGTGTATTTTTTTGTTTGTTTTCCAGTTAAAATACCTAAAAAATCTTTTTAACAAGATGAGCAACACCATAAAATATAAAAATTTGTTTTCACAGACTGTAAACGTATTTTGTCTTTTTATCCCACTTTTTTTATTTTACTTGTTTATTCTTAAAGCCAGAACAGCAAGATAAAATACACTCATAACATATAGTCTATGAAAACAAGTCTTAATATTTTATTCAGTGTTGCTGCACAAGAAAACGTTGTTTCAAGGATTTCTACATATTAAAAAAAAAAAAAAAAAAAAAATCCTACTAATTAAAATCATACTAAGCAGTCGTTAATGCAGGTACTCGATTTAAATGAGCGTTGCTTGAAACATCATGTTTGAAGTGGGATAAAAAATACATTCGGGAGCAATGCTGTGTCTGTGGACATTTGTGTGCTTTATCAACATGCACAGTGACTAATGTATAGTTATGAAATCGGTGTCCCTCAAAATCACAGGAGACGCTTCAACAGATGTTAAAACCAGAAATAAAAGGGCCTATGTGATATTAACCAGTACAGCATTTCTGATATGTAGAATCACTTTCCATAACAAGCTTCCTTAAAGATCTTTTCCTTCACTAAAACCCAGACTGCTTGGTAAATCCTCCTACGACTTTCCAAGGCCACAGCCGAAGAGACGACGGACCCATCAGTCTGTGCACAAAAAACCCTGAATATAAATGAAAGAAACAAAAACATATTAAACTGTCTTAATGAGAAAAGCTAAATGAAGGAAACGGCTCTTTAGAATAACACACTTTGAACACTTCATACGGCGGCGTCCACCATTAGTGTTCAGGAGTGGAGGACTGACAGCTCATTTCTCTGGAAGCTATGCTTTAACAATGTCAGTGATTAATACAGAAAGCCCATTCTCTGAAATGGCTCTTTGAATCTCAATTTCCTCTATAATATAACTTACAGCCAAGGATCATTATGAGTCATTTCGGAGCAACTAGAACCCGTTTGAAGTAAACATCATTAGGAAAACGTCTCCACAAGTCTGATTACAGTACATCCTTCGATTAAAAGAGGGAGCTAGAACTTGGAGATTTAGTTACGGACGTAATTACGACAAGCACACAAATATACAGATGCGATAAAATAATGAAAAATAAAGACATAACAATGGGAAGGTGAATTAGATGGTTGTTGAAATAAAAAGGTCTGTTTTTTTCCCCCTAGAGGATGAAGAAAACCCTGAATCTTTCTGCTGAAACCCATGATACATAGTCAACGGCAGCAAACTCGATGTACCGCAGGAACCCACTTACAACAAACAAAGTGCTTAAACTTTAAAAAAATTTTAAAAAGACGAAGATGTAGCTTTCACCTTTATCAGTTCGTCATCTTATTTTTATTTTTTTTGCACTGGATGTGGAGCGGGAAGGAAGTGTCTGTATCCTCCTTGAGCCCATGGATACTAGAAGGGATGTGATGTTGATCCGGCTTTATCCTCTGAGCTGGAGGGGGTGAAGCCGGCCAAAGTCCAAACTCCACAAATTGAGACAACCAGATGACATCTCTGATCCGTCCACGGGACGCTGCGACCGAAGTGGCTGTGTGAACCTGCAAGCAAACAGAAGTTTGTTTCAGTGTCCAGACTTTCTTACAGCTAATGACACATTTTCACAGGTCTGAGTGGTTGGAAGGTTAAAATAGACTAGTGAGGAATGATTTGTGAACAAAACCTCCTTTTTGAACTGAACAATTAAGTTGAACTGATTCGCAAAGTTTTCATAAGACACTCGACTGTAAGGGGAAACTATTTGGAAGTGACCCAGCTGACAATCTCCATTCCTAAGAAAAGATAATGAAGGTCTCATTAAGAGCGACACCATGAAAGCGAGAAAACTTACATCAATTAAATATAACCAAAAGCACTATTTCATGAAACAATCAAGAACACTGCAGTATTTATAGCATAGTATTTAACTACATGAAAATAAATCAAATAAAAATAAATAAATATATACACAATCAATCAATCAAACATATTACATGCCACACAATATCTAGGAACACTTTTTTTTTTTTTTTTGAGTTGGCACTTTTTATCATTGGACACTCCAAAAACAAAAAAACAAAAAACATAAAATTAAATAAAAAAAATTAAAAATTAAATAAATAATTAAAATAAATAAATAAATATAAACTTTTTAAAAATTTTGGATTGGTGTGTTTGAATTGCATAAAAAAAATTCAGATTTATCTGGATTACAGTTTTAACATTTAACAAACTAATTAACAATGTAATGCAAATTTGTCAGTCATGAATAAATTAAACAGGTCAGATTTCTGTAATGGTACTAATGACAATGTTTTAAATACACACTGTAAAAAAAATTCCGTAAAATTTACGGTAAAAAACCGGCAGCTGTGGTTGCCGGAATTTTACCGTAAAAAATACGGTAGCAACGTTTTAGATTTTAACTTAGTTTTAAACTTAGTTAAGTTTTAACTTAAATTTACAGTTAAATACCATAATTTCATTAACTGATATAATGTTAATATACCAACCTATTGAAGTACTAAAATCTGTTTTGTACCTTTGTAATACACGGATAACCACCAAATGCAGGAGGTGATGAGAAAGTCACATGATGAACCAAAGCCCATCACAAGCAGCTTTTAAATAATAACATATATAGAAGGTGCACAGTGTCATTCACACAAACACCAAACACCATCATGGTAACACACATGAAACTGAAATAATGCAATAAACATTAATTTAACAACATTAGGTGTAACACACAACCCTAATATACAAAACTGATAAGAAAAAACTAAAAAGAAACATAGTTATTTCAACAAAAAAACATCAAATTTGAAATATAACGCAGGGAATTCTGGGAATGTCAATTTACAGTTATTCACTGTAAATTATACAGTCTTTTTCACTTCCAAAAACGGTATACTACCGTAAAATTAATGTCCAATACATGTAATGTCCAATACAGTTTTTCACCGTATATAGTAGGGGAATTTACCGTTAACCATTTAACAGGTTTTTACTGTAGCATTTTTACAGTCTTTTACCGTTAAATTCACGGTCATTTTTTACAGTACCGGGTTTACATATTATCATCAACAAATCCAATTTGTTTCAACATTTAAACTAATTGAATATCGCTTGTTCTGACAGTTAGCCATATTTTAACGTTCATACTTTTTAAGCGGAATAACTTAATTGTTTTTTACAATGAACAAATTTATGCAGATTCTAACCATTTGAATAAATGAATTTTGAAAATAGGATTATTTACATAAAATCAAACAGTTGCAAACAGGTAATAAACTATGGCATGACTTTTTGAGTGCAGAAATTTTAACTATTTCTTACCTGCTTTATTCATGAACGACAGACAAATATGCATCACATTTTTATATAATGCATCACACGTTTATTTGGTTGTTTATGTTAAATGGGAATTTTATATGCAATGCAAATACATGCATCTTAAATTTTTGAGTGCAATAAATTAATTGAATTATCATCTCAGTCTACATTCTTATGTGTACATAACTCAATGACTTCAAACTGAAACATCACAGCATTGTAAAAATCCAGCAGACACTGACTGAACTGAAGTCCGTGGGGCATCTTCATGAGCGTCTGGAGGATGCTGTCCACACGTGGGCTTTGAGCGCCTGTTTTTCTGTACGTACTGCATCCTGTGCCTCTGTGTGTTGCACTACACACTCCCAGTGCGCTGGTTTCCAAGCAACCCATGTAACACAGGGAGCGTCGGCTGTCGGCGTCTCTGAACTGCGTGGAAACTGTAGGATGAAGAGAAGAAGGAGATGATTAAGCGGAGTGTGAAAACTCTAACATGCAGCTGGCCGATGCAGTGCATCGCTTACTTTCCATTGCACAGAGCACTGGACTTTGTTAAAAACAAGCTAAGCAGTGCACATGGTGTGTTTTCATTCAACTGATTTTCCCAAGCCATCTCTTTTAGACACAAGCAGACTGGAGCTGACAAGCCAGCGCCGTGTCAATCACACCAGAGGATGTTCTCTCGGCTTGTTTTCTTCCTGCTCTGATCCTCGGGGAGTTTGCACTAACCAGCATGGCCCTGGGCTTTCTTTCAGGGGCTGAGGGCATGGAGTGCTGCTGCTGTTTTGCAACAGAGACCATACAAAACCATACAGAGCTGGACCGAACTACCAAGTCAACACTGAAGAGTGCTTCTGTTTGGAGTACGGCTCCAAATCTGGGATTCTGCGGCTCAATCCAATTAACTGCGGCGTGGCGAGCACTAATTTAAAAACAAACGCATGCAAAACAAGAGCAAACAAATACTAAACTGAGGGGAAAGGTAAAGAAAGACAAACCTGTTAATGTGCAGAAACATTTCATTAAAGCAATATTCCGTGTTAAGTGCAATAAAGCTCAATGAGCAGCAGCTGTCGATCATGAAAAATTTATTTAAACTCAATTAACAGTTTGTAAAAACAAATTAAAACTGTTTACAGCTATTAGCTTGAATGAATGTTAAATGTGCAACTGCTATACAATTTAGATATTAAGTCTTTTTAACTAAAAAAAAATAAATTAAGTGTGTTTATGCTTAAAACAAGATAAAGAGAAAACAGAAAAATAATCATGTTTTCCTTTGAGGTAAGTTTATTTTTCTTAGATATTTAAAGCTTATTTTTCTCATATTATTACTTGTTCTAAGCATAAACTAACTTAATTTTTAATCTATGAAGCACTGTTTACATGAAATAAATTATGCCAATATGACTTAAAAGTTCATCCACCTTAACCCACTAATTAGCACAGATGAATGTGCAACTGCTACACTGTTTTAAAGTCATTGCATGTGTTCATATAAGACTGATTTTAAATACTTTACTTCAATAACACATAAAAGTTCATCCACCTAAAAAAAACTACTGTAAAAGGATGATTCCTGTAACTTGTGTAAATGCTATAATAAAAATAATTATTGATGTTTTTAAATGTTCCAGTGCAATCTGCCTGTAGGCTCTGGTTAAGTTCTGTAAGTGTGTTACTGAATCAACAGCACGTCTCCATTCCATTGACAGAACTGAAGTATTTAACCCAGAATATTGCTTTAAAGCAGAGATCAGCCCCTTAAACAGTCATGTTACAACATTGGCTGCAACGGCAGGCTAAATCTCAGCAGACAGAGCAACACTCGGAGCTAATTAACCCATTAGACTCAAACGTGTTTCCCAACATGCACTTGAGATCAGTTCCTATCAGAGTTTGCCAGCGGAGAGGCCCTTTGAAACAGAGCCTCTCAACTCTTCTGAAGAGCGTCCCAGATGGTTCCTTTGGTATTTTCTAATAAAAAACAGCAATGTTTCCTCCGCATAAAGTCTGTTTGTAAACCACCAGGTTCCCACTCCTTCCTGGTGGTCATTTAAATGAGAGGGTGACCTAAAAAAGAGCCGGCGTGACTCACGAAGACGTGGGAGAGGAACGCATGACTAAGATGACTGAACAATATCAACCACAGATGAAAGTGTCTCGGCGTTTTATTCATTACCTAAAGCAGACTCCAGCCTGGAACAAACCCCACCAAACACCTCCGGAGTGAAAAGTCACGAACCACGCAACAGATCTGAGCTTTAAGAGCTTTCCTTAATTGCACTAAAATGACAGAATGTGAGAAATAAGACAACAGAAATGCAATAAAAGTAAGGCTCGGTTCAGCCAAAAATCTTTCACTCACCCTCATGTTGGTCCAAAGCATTTTGAAGGATGTTCATGCTGCTCTTTTCCATGCAATAAAAACCTGGACCTGTCAATGGCTGACAAGCTGCTAAAGTGACAAAAAAGGTCATATAAAAAGTTCTGAATATGCGGTAGCACATAAAATTTGAAAGTCACAGTGGACTGGAAGAGATTCAGTGAATAAAAATGTACATTTCAGTCTTCTTCCGCACATAAAACTATATATGATGACTTTAGAAGACTTGGAACATAGCACATACATTGTAAAAATGATTTTTCTAAGGTTATTGGATTACATTTGACAAGAAAACACAATTTCAGTCTTTCCTGTTACGTTTAATTAAATTTATTGCCCTTTTTTGTGAAATTTACAAGTGAAAATTACACTTTTTCAGTGTTGTCATATGGATATGTCATTTTGGTGCTTATTAGACCATAGTCATTCTGCACAAAAATGAATAAATAAATAAAAATAAAAAACAAATGAATTAATTAATCAATTCATTAATATTACTCATATTTTCTTTGTATCTTTTCCCCTTACTTTCCAGAACATATACATAAAAATGTAAATATATATATATATTTAAATATCTTAAATCACAATACATTTACTTGAGAAGCAAAATGACTTATTATTTTCTGCAAAAGCAATCAAAATTGTGTATTTTTTGCTCAAAACAAGAAAAAGCTGCAAATGGGATAATAAAGATAATCTTGTTTTCACTTTGAATTAAGTTTATTTTTCTTGATATTTTTCTTTTTTTAAAGCATCAACTCACTTAACTTTCTTGTTTTAAAGCATTAAGTCACTTAACTTTGATACAGTTTTCATAAAACAAGATTACTTCATATCTTAAGTCATTTTACTTCCTACATAAGTGTATCTTGATTTAAGAATATGTAAATATTTGTATTGGAAAACAAGACAAAAATACAACACGATATAACACAGTTTTGCGTTCCATATAATAAATGAGGATTAGGAACAAAATATAGTTAAGCACACGATGAACACTGGTTTTGGGGTGAACTGCTCCTTCAAGAGGCATGCGTGGCCCTTTTTCTGCAGATGCTCTAAAGATCCTGACGGTAGTTTTGTTTGTAACACTATTCAGGTCAGTCTTGCCACGGGCGCCCCCCTTGGGCCTCACTAAACCGTGCTACATCAGGCGGCTCGGTGCAGGGTTTTTTCCGGAGGTACCTGCACTGAACATGCCAGTTTCTATAAATGTTTGCAAGAGAAAAAAAACCTGACAGGTAAAAAGGGCTTTTGATGGGATAAGGAGGACAGTGAGAAAGGGAGGCAGGCGTGCGTATGTGAACTGTGGTGCCAGGCCCCTGGTCACAATCACACAGATTTGCATTCCACTCTAACAGGATATTGCCCAAAGTCCCCCTGAGGAGCTTAGCCGTCGTGTTGGACCTTAACTCCCAGTGTGCACTGCATCGCTCACACACACACAGACACAAACACACACAAATAGACACTTTTTCTCTCTCCCCCTCCCTTTCCTTTCTCTCCCAGCTTAATCCCCTCTGTCTCCTTTCTTTCTTTTAGCTCTTTCAGTTTAACTCTCACACTCTTCATCATCTCAGCTGCTCAGCCCTCCACTCGTCTTCTCATGGTCCCCTCAAACATTTAATTAGCTTATTGTTGTACATCACTTCTCTTACGGTTCGTTTTAAATCAGACACAAACACAAAAGTTAAATATGAGAACTTTGTATATATGTGTTTTGACATGTACACTCTCAGAAAAAAGGTACAAAAGTTGTCTCTGGTGCCGTACCTTTTTGAAAGGTACTAATATGTACCATTTAGGTATGTAATATGTGCCTTCAAGGTACAAATATGCAACTATAGGGGTAAATAAGGTACAAAAGTGTACCTTTTGAAAAGTTACCACCCCAGTGACAACTATGCAATTGCAAAAAATATAGTTTGTTTATATTCTTCAAGTAGTCCTGTGTACGTTTATGATCTGCATGTTTATGCATGCTATATATAATGCTACACTTGCTATCAACTAAATTTGCATTTCTTGAAGGAAACCGCAGTGCTTGCAAAGCAGCAAAATAAATATGCTAAGGTAATGTAATACTAGGCTTTGAGCAAATCATCACAACAAACATGGGATATGAGATTTAATGGCATGCACGTTTTGTTTTTAATCTATCAAAAATGTATCCAAATACCAGTTTTAAATTCAAAATGTTAAAATATACCATCATCTAGTAAAAGTTCAACTACTGTGTTTGCATGCATATGAAAGTCAACACCCGCTTTGAGCGCACCTATAGATTTTGACAGTTTTTGTACCTTTTTTTCTGATAGTGTAGGAAGTTAAATATGCAATTGCAAAAATATTGTTTATATTCTTCAAGTAGTCTCAGGTAAGTTTATAACCTGTGTTATGAAAAATACCATGCATGCTATAAAATGCTACACTTGCTATCAACTAAATTAGCATTTCCTGAAGGAAACCGCAGTTCTTGCAAGGCAGCAAAATAAATGTGCATGTTAAATCACTTTTGCACAACAAATATGGGATATGGGATATGATGGCATGCACTTTTTATTTTTAATCAATCAATAATGCCTCCAAATACCTGTATTTAATTCGAAACGTTAAAATATAATTTAGTCAAAGTTCACCTACTGTTTGCGTGCATATGAATGCAACACCTATTGTGAGTGCACATATAGATGTAGGTAAGTTCAGGAAAACAAGATCAATCACAATTCAGTATTAAAATCTGATATGAAAATATTATAATGACGACATCACTGTCAGTTTAACATTCTATCACTGTAAGCCTATGGGATATTTCCAAAGTTACATCTTAATGAATTTTTTTTTTTTTAAGAAAACTTGAAAAAATTATGTATAAAGTTTTACCAAAAACAGATAGCACAGACTGAAATGATATACAACACACAGTTTGAATCTGCAAATCAAGCAGTTCGGGCTCAATTAATTAGTTTTAGAACCTAATTAGCAAACATTTCTAAGGAATATTAGTATAGCCCTAATATTGTTTTATATACTCAATCATTGTCAAGTTGAATTAATATTAAAAGTTTAATCATAGCTATTAAGCTAATAAAAAAGATTGTTGCATTAATGCAAGCAACCGAGGTGAATATAGTAAAAAAAGAAAGAAAAAGAAACTAATAGATATTATCTTATTTGCCTAGTTGATTGATTACATAAAAAAAATCGCAAACATTTTTTGTATTACAAGTTTTCTAAAATGTTGTTTAAAAATGCAAATTATGCATTATCTAATTAATAATGCACTAATTAGCAAGTCCAATAAAATAAACACTTGTAAGTGTATTGTTTTCTTTCCATGAAAAAACTATGTTTTTGCCTGTAGTGTCTTGCCTTAAGTTTGATCAAACCCACTATGGGCATTAAAAGAGGAAAAACAATACACATGCCATAAAGGCCACATTCAGCCTTCCGTCATGAAGGAAACGTGATTCAGAGGCTGCAGTCAATGTTTTACGAGTTTTAATTCTACATATATACCGCCTCCCCTGCCACAAACCAGCCCCCACGCAGCTAGTTGAGAAACAAAAACTCTCTCTGTCCTATTCTCACACACACACACTAACACACAAACTCACATGTCTTTGTCTCAAACACATACACACCCACAACCCGGCCTCTCCCAGAGCATCTGGTCTTGGGTAGGGCAGCATATGTTTTAATTTTGATTGACTCACCTGTCACCTATACTGCCCTCCTCATTGTTACACCCCACCCCCCCAAACACACACACACGTCCCCCCTTTTCTTCTCCCTGTAAAATACCTCTCCAATCCCCCCATCCTGCCAAACGCAGACCATTAACCATTTCCTATAAGCTGCTGGTAAGAGGAAGGAAACAGCATGCCAGGCTTTCACACAACACGCGGCGCTAGGAAAGTTCTGCGCCCTTGAAGTCCAGCGAGCCGGGGTAAAAGTCACGCTAATTGACGGGTGAGCTTAATTCAAATGAGCCCATAACTAGAATCGGACTAGAAAGAGAGTGGGGTGACCTGCTATAGGGCGAAACTTTCGAAACCTTTCAATCGGCCCCGGCGTCAAACCACTTTGATGTGCTCGACGCTTTTCATCAGTTTCCTCTCTGCGTATGAAAAAGCCATTTCAAGTAAAAAGGCTCGTGAGCACATTTGTAATTTGTCTCCTCTTTTGAGAACAAATGGACGTGGCAAAAACCATTTTCCCTTGTTCTGAGAGAGATCTGAATGAAAGTGCATATGAAAGGTGCGAGGCAGGAGAGAGTGACGGTGAGGACGGACGGAAAGGGGGGCACGATCTCGGCCCGATTTTTCACTCAAGTCAAACCCTATGGAAACCCTCGTCCATGGGCTCTTCGAGAGAGATGGACACAAATGAGGGGGGCAAGTGAGAATAAAGATCCAAATCCTCCACTGTGAAAACTGTGGCAACGGGGAAGTGTATGCACACCTTGTTTGGCTAATAACCTGTAGTCTTGTCAAATGTGAATGAGGGAGTCCTCGGAGCTTATAATTTCACACCCGGGAGGCAGGGGAGATGAGTGTGAATTGAAGGAGGACAGCTCCACGTAGGCGGTTCCCCAGGCCTTCACCACCAGAGCAGAGAAGCCAAGACCACTGACTCCTGGAATAAAAAAAAAGGTCTGGATCAGTCATCAAACCCACACTGAGAGATGCAAGAGTCACGAATACTTACCATAAACCATGCAATGTGACAAACATATTTACTTGACCCTACAGATATCAATCCCTCATGCACTTATACTTGCTTTTTAAACATTTTTTTATTAATTTGATACTTTCAAATACAATAAATGCTAAATGATGCATTAATCTGAACCATCTGAAGAAATCTGAACATTGAATAAAGCCAGGTTCAAAACTCAAAGGTTTTTGCACAGAGGATTTTGGACATATATTTCTATCACTCCATAATTCAGAAAATACTGTCAACAGTTAGGAAAAACAAAAACAAATAAATAATCAATTAATTAATTAAGTCGAAGAAATAAAATGTATAAAATCAAGCAAATGCTATAAGAACAAACCCCTCAAAAAACACTTGCAGTTGTAAGTACTACTAAAGTGAAAATTTCTCCTTTTTTTTTTATTTTTTTTTTTTTACAAAAACTGATTGAAGTTATATATTGTAATCAAAATCTAAAGATGCAAACAGATAAAGTGCAATAAAATAAAAACTTAAATGTGTATTTTGGATACAAAATTTTCCACTAGTTTGAAACAACACTTTATGAAAGGCAAAATAGCCTAAAATCACAAAACTGACTACTGCATGAAAAAACTGCATTTTTGCCTGTAGCATCTTGCCTTCAGGTTCAATACTATCCATTCTGGAGATTATCCCTTAAAATCACCACAAAAAGTCTGCAGATCATGGCCTTCATTACTATGTCCTCGTTCATCTTTAAAGCTGGAGTGAGCAATTTCATCAAAGTTTCCCAGATTCATTATGCTGAAACAACTATAAACAAGTGCTTAGATTGATTTCTCAGAAACGTTGCTCTGTTTGTTTGTACATCTTGACACAGCGAACTGCCTCAACCAATGGCATGTTCGATGGAAACCTGTCTGAAAATAGCCATTATTTTTGCAACTCCAATCGGCGACAGAAATTACATACATCTTCAACACAATTCTTTAAAGAGGGGCAGTATGCAGGGTGCAAACTACGGGGGAGCTAGGGGGAGCTCGGCTCCCCTTAATAAGACATGGGCTCCCCTGAAAACGGGATTTGTGAAATTTTGGGGGGTCTCAAAAAATATTGACAATGTGTTATTTTGACGTGCAATTTCAGTTTTGTGTAATGTGATCATTGTGGATTATTATGTGTAAAATTGCAAAAATATCATTCATTCATGCATGAAGGCGATTTAAACCTAATTCACTTCAATACCGCAAGCGCAAACCCCCCCATAAAAAAAAAACAAGCGGGCTCCCCCAAAGTCCACGGTATAGTTCGAACACTGACATACTGTATAATACCATTCGAAAGTTTGGGGTTAGTCAGATTTTTAAAGAAATTAATAGTTTTATTCAGCAAGGATCCATTTAAATTGATCAGACATGTATAGCATTTTTCTATTTCAAATAAATGCTATTCTTTTTAACTTTAAATTCATCAAAGAATCCTCTATCACAGTTTCCACATAAATATTAAGCAACACAACTGTTTTCAACATTGATAATAATCAGAAATGTTTCTTGAGCAGCAAATCAGTATATTAGAATGATTTCTGAAGGATCATATGATACTGAAGA
>NW_015640464.1:342630-344127 GCF_001515625.1 Sinocyclocheilus rhinocerous
AGAAAAAAACAAGTGGGCTCCCCCAAAGTCCACGGTATAGTTCGAACACTGGCAGTATGAGTATGTGCACACTGAATTGCTGAGGTATCATCGTCTCCCTAATGATTAAAAAAAGTCTTGCCATCAATATCTAAATCTGCATTTTTGAACTATATCCTCCCAAAAGAAAACTTCAATATCTTTTTGATCTTGCTCGGTTTTAATTGTGGCCCTGTATAAAAGGTATAAACAGACAGCTTTCGCTCGACACATTAATGGGTATTTGCAGGAGAGAGGGGAGTGTGTGCGTATGTGTGTGTGCTCCTCACCGCGGCAACCAGAGCTCTCGGAGGAGAACACTGCTGTAATTATAAAAGGAACAAAGCACTGGAGACTAAAAACACATGAAAGGAAAAGAAAACATACAAGCCAATCAAGGCGCTCACAAACACGCTCACCGATGCATACACACACTCTTAGCTCTGCGTTTTGTCCCAGCAAAGTTACATTACAAGCTTGCAATGATGCGTTATCAATCGCAACATGGCATTCAGACACCACCAGATACATGTCTATATTTAAAGTACATTAGAACAAACCCTAATTGATTGATCTAGTACACGCATCGCACAAGAACCGATCAGACAGCCCTCTTAAACTGTCTTCTCCTAGAGGAAACGATAAAACCCTAAAAGCAGGAAGGAAGTCATGAAAGGAACAGGTCTGGATAAGGTGGGGTCACTATGACACACACACACACACACACACACACACACACTGGTTTTAGTGAGAGATTCAATGAACAGCTACCTGGGTGTTTGCAGCCATATTACCTGCCCATTTTAAAGGCACTGTTCATTCAAAAACTTAAATTCTGTCATCGTTTTCTGACCCACCTGCGATTACAAACTTTATTTCTACAGTGGAAAATACAAAACAAGATATTTTGAAGAACAAATTTGCTCAACAATGAAAGTCACCAGGTGGTCCAGGGTTTTTTGGACACCGACGTTTTTCAAAATATCTTCTTTTGAGTTTTGCAGAAGAAAGACACAAGAGAGAATAAAATAATTTTCTCTTTTTAAAAAAAAAAGCCTTTAAATTAATAATAATAATAATAACAATAAGTTGAAAACGAACCAGAAATTAGCAGAATTGGCCAACTGTGTAATTTTGATCCTAACATACTGAGATTGGTAAAACTATGCCTATTTTAATTTCACTATATTCAAATGTATATAATTTATATTTTGTTTTAGTTGTAATGTTTTGTACATTTGCATATAAAAAAAAAAAAACTAAATAAAAAGAAGGGGCATTTCCCCATCTATTTATATTTCATCATTTTATTTTAGCTATTCATTTTTTTGTAGTTGTACATAATGTACATATATTTCTCCATGCATTTATTTAAATACTTTGCTTTAGCTATTCATTTTTATTTATTTATTTATTTATTTGTAGTTTTGCATAATGTACATATATATATATAGGAAAGTGTATAGAAAAGGGGGGGGG
>NW_015640464.1:344479-381939 GCF_001515625.1 Sinocyclocheilus rhinocerous
TCATCCATGCATTTATATTTACATATATTTTTAAATTTTAAATATATTTATTCATTATTTTTATTAAAATATAATTTTTTAGCCATTAAAATCTTCTCTTTTTTCGTAATTTTGCACACTGTACATACCTAAAACAAATTCTAAAGCAGAAGGGGGCGTTTTCCTCCATGCACCATTGTAAATGTAGCAATATCACACGTCTGGGCTTAAGGCAGTGTTTTGTGTCTTTACCAGCTAAGTTATGATTCCCTTGATGTTTTACAAGTGACATTTGGGTGTTGTGTGTTTGTGAGGGTTTCTGGAACGTTATATTCAAAGAACACTAAAACTGTTTTAAGTGTGCAAGATACACGGAATTGGGGGAAAACAGACTCTTGAGTTCATAGTTTGACTTTGGCCAGATCGTCTGTGCGCTTTAAGTTTGATCAAATGCTTTAAATCCGAGAGAAAAACAAACCGCATCAGCAGTTTCCTCACCTCTCTGTGCTGCATGTACAGTGATGCGCTCAGCAGTCATGCATGTCTTCGTCTTCACAACATGTCATCTGTCAGTCATCCTCGTACAGCCGAGCGGCACAAAGAAAACTCAATCAGCCGCGGGAGCCTCTTTTTGTCTGCCAATTCTGGCACTTTCATGCTCCTTATTTGTCAGGTCACAGGTTAAATTGCTGACCCTCCCTCTCAACCCCCCCTCCTCCTCCTCCCCTCTGCGGCGAAAGCTCTATCTACAGAATCCCCATATTTACATGGATTAGACTTCTTTCACGCTGAAGAAAGAAATCTGGTTCATAGTCAAAGCCCGAGAAGCGGCCCACATCGCCGGAGTGGCCACGTTATTCACCGCCGGACAATGACCATATTGTGGGGATCTGAAAGGGGGGTGGGGGGTGGAGGGAAGTGCCCCGCTTTTGGCCTGAGCTGGAGCGGAGAAGCCGCCCCCTCCAACCCCCTTCCCTTTTCGTCCACGCAAAGTCCTGCGCTTGTGCCACTAGGCTCACAGGGGCAAAACCCCATCCGCTCTCCTGACAAGAGCAAACAAAGCCTGCCCACTGTGAACTAGATGAAGATGTCAAAAGCTTTTAGGCTGGTTGGTGGAAGGGGGGTGGGTGGGTGGTAAGACAAGGTTTAAACCAACAAAACCAGAGAAAAGGCCCTTTTCACTCCCATGGATAAATCCCACTAAGTCCACGTTTCCACATCAGCTTTACTTTCCCCCGACAACAATCCAGCGACTCAATAAAATGATCAAGAACAAATAAGCGAGGCCTTCAAGAGGATGGGGCCACTGGTTTAGCAAATAGACCATGCCGAGCTAATCAAAGGAGCTGATACCATATAGACATTTGGGAAATTTACACAACATTAGCGTCCTCATCTAATCCTCCATGACGTCCTGAGCTGCAACTTCTGCAGGAGGCCGAACTGGGGTCAAGCTTCTGGAAGATGCTTTCTGCAAAAAGACGCGAGGCGTCAATATCAAGAATGGCACGTCGCTATGTTAGTGGAGTTAAAACAAACTCAAGTTTCAGAAAGATGGCAAAGTCACTATAGCATGTCACTATAACGCTCCTAGATAACTTGTTTACTCGCTTTATGTGTAACCACACACACACAGACGCACGCACGCACAACTCCGCACAGCCGCTTTCACACTCTGCTTCTCCAGTGGTGTTGAGAACAAATGAGAGCTGTAAGATGTTAATTAGTGTTTCCTCCTGTTCGGCGGGCCAGGGGTCTGAATGAAGAGGTCAACGCTATCTGTGTACCTAAGGCTCAGACAAAGACAGAACACATTGTCTTTGACCAGTTAGGGCTTAGCACTGCTGTCAGCGAGGAAAGAGAGGAACGGAGCGGGAGGGCGCGGGCACATTTATGCTCCAGAATATTTTTGCAATTAAACAAGGCTCTGTCCATTTTTAGAAAGACATCCAAAGCGCTCCTCAGAATTTCCTCTCAGCAGAGCTGCTGTTGTAAACGGAGTCACTGGCTGTGATTTTAAAGACAGAATCCTCTTTTTACTGCGTGTTAGGACTGGATGTGAGCTTTTTATGAATGTCAAAGATCAAAGACTATCCATCTACTTTGGATCCAGCAACCCGGACCTGGATAACGGTGACATTAGCACGCACAGGAAGCGTTTTTCTGTAAGTGTTTACTTTTAAACACAGCTTTCTCTTCCAGGCCAAACCAATACTGGGAAGTAGGAAGTATTTCAAGTGCAAAGCCTTGTCCCTTTTGAGGACCCACCGTATAAAGCAGACCAGAGTGGAGACTATGGCCCATTCAGATGTTAATACATACACCATTCCACTGACTCTGATTAACTCCATGTGAGTTAATAGTTGCCCTGTTAACAAAGAGTTATCCTCCCATTCAAGTCGGCAGTATGTTTAGGAGGAGAAAAGCAAGGAAAGGGAACTTGTAGTGAACCTTTACAGTACAAGCCCCTTCAGGATATAATACAAGCTCCGTCTCCTCTGGCTAATCCAGTCTGCAGATGCTGGAAAGAAGCTCACTGCTCTTACAGGGACAAATAGTCAGAGAAAGGACGGAGGCAAACAAAAGAAATGTTCTCTTTTCCCCCCACCGGGTCTAAACTGAGGTTCTCCAAAAAGTGTGGGACAAGACGACAAGCTAAAAGCTTATGCTGCTTTGTAAAGCGCTTTCTGTGTGCAGTTCATCCTCATGAATAATGATTGGACAAACAAACTTAAAAGTTCTCAACACATTGGCTTTAGTTTTGCGATATTTAAGTTGAAAAATAATCAATAAGACTCCAAGTGATTATTGATGTTTTTTTAAAGTTCACGGTATACTTACCTTGGTCACATCCATTAATGAATGAACCTTACTTTAAGTGTTACATGTTCCCAGCCCAGAAGCCTCACCATTTATTTACCATAACATTTTCTCTGATTAATACGCACCCTATTAGCTAGGTGCTATTAGCTAGTGTCTTTCTGAAACATTCCCCAATCATCGGCTTTCCTCCTGATTTTTGGCCCCAGACTGACAGGTTAATATTAGAAGTTGAAGGCAGTCGCGCTCTCGAGCTAATCTATAATCAATTCCAAATGGTGTGACTGTATAATGAGACAGCAGCCGCTAATGGGCACGAGCAGAATGGTCATGATATCCTACATCTAATTGGTTTGGTGTCCCAGCCCTCAGCGTTTAAAACACTAGCTTTTTGAAGTTTGGATGTTTAGAATGGCTTTCGAGACTCACCTGATCGTGATTCCCGCTCCTCGAACTGACGTAAACACGCACCTGAACTATCGCGATACCTGGGGAATGAACCAGAACTTCAAAACTGCTTTCGCTTCTAATTAGTCTATGGATTTTAAAAGAGACAATAGTTTCATTCTGATATAAAATAGACTACATATGCCCAATGAAACGGTCCGTTTTTTCTTTTTTTTACGTGCATTAATTATCTACATTTTCATTGTGAACTCTTGCTATGCGTGCAAACCCTTGTATTAGCAGTAAATGCCAATAAAGCTCTGAATATATCGGCTTAATCTTATTTAGACAAATTATTCGTTAATCATGCACTGTGTCAATGCAATCTTTTAAAGCCTAGATTTCAGAACATGAGGAAACCAGTCGCAACAATCTTTGGTCGCAGGGAGAGAGAGAGAGAGAGAGAGAGAGAGAGAGAGAGAGAAAGAGGAGGACAGGATGAAACTTAATGGCTTTTCCATTCGTCAGGAATGTGCTGACCAGCATGTCTCCTCAAATTAAAACACAAAGTGACAAAAGGGAGAACATACACAAACACATGGCCAATAAAATCACCTGGCACTGAAAAACACCAATTAACAAGCATGGCTGGTGTTCGGCACATGACCTCACCGTTGCATGCTTAATTCATTGAGTGTCGTCTGGTCATTATGATTGTAACATACGGGAATACAGAGCTCCCCTATAATGCTCAACACTGTCTAATTAACTGGAGCGACGACCTCCTTATACACGTCTATTATTTCATGCGTTTATACATTACGGCAAGCATAAGTCATTATTTTTTTTAAACTAAATGGGTAGCCTATATAATAATAATAATAATAATAATAATAATATAGGCCTACTGTATAAATATTAAATTACATACTAACATTTCTGATATTTCTCCATTAAGTCAATCAGAATTAAATTGTGTATATTTTTCAAAATAGAATTGCTTTTCTCGAGACATAGCCTAAACATAGCTATGAACAGATAATGTAGTCTATATCATATTTTGGCAATAGTCCACTAGGCTATAAACACTCGTTCCTCTCATCCATCTTGAACTCAGCATCAGTCTTGTCAGAAGAGCAGTGTCATGATGAAGAAGTTGTTATTGGTTTCCGCTCTCACACCTCATCGGAAGAATCTGATTCAGACAGAAGGTAAAGGGCAAACCTTGAACTCATTAACAGGTTAAAAGAAGGGCCACGAAACAGCACTATCCATCCACTTTTAATTCAGAGCTGAGAGAACGCGCAAACAAGACAGCCAACAGATGCTCTGTGTGTAAAACAACATCCATTTTAGTCATGCATCGTTTCATTCAGACTATTTAGTTGTGTTAACTTAAAACAGGTTTATTGGGGTTTCAATTTTCGCTTTCAAAATATCTGCTATTTTTATATTGTGTCATTTACTAATATAAAATATATACTGTCGGTATTTTTTCAGCCCAGCTTTCACTGTTCTCTCTGGATAAATGATTAACGATCACCGGGAGTGGGTCAGTGTTGCTCTATTCGTTCGTAGTGAAAGCCCCAAATCTCAGCACAGAAATATCAGTGGTTTGATCAGAGCTAGATAGAATTATCACGGGGAGAGATACAAAGGCGGCAGACAAAACGCGCTCGCTTTCCCTGGTGTTTGAGTACAAACCATATTAAACACCGAGCTCCAGTTATTAGATCTGACTGAAACAGCACTGAGGAATATAAAGCAGACGTTTATGAAATCAGAGACGCTGTTTGACAAACCAAACAGGGTGGCATGAAAACCACAGTGAACTAAACTGATAAATAATTGTGTAAAAGGGGAAATAGCCTAGGCTATAAAAAATTTACGAGTCATACTGTGACTTTCAAATGGTCGACTTTTTAAAGGGAATTTTAAATTATTAAATATATTAACTGTAAAGGTAGTTTTCAGGGCATAATGTCGTCTCACGCAATGCAAATTGTAATTTGGCGTGTAACTAACTAGCTAAACGTCAATTATTTATTTATTTATAAACAAAACACAAACGTTTTTTTTCTAAAATACTTACTAAAACTATTATTATCTTTATTATGTAAATCTAATTCTACAATAAAGTGACAAAAAAAGTCATGCTTACGCAAATTGATCCTATTGGAAAGCGCGTGCGCAGTGTAGCCTACTGTTGCTATGATGATCTCCCTCTAGCGAAAACGCAACCTCTTGCGAATTTCGCGACAGGTGAAAATCGCTATGCGCTCTGACTAACTTGTAGTCGTACTTGTAGCGTTAATGAAACGTTTGAAACCCCCTATTGAAACATACAAATGGCTATTTGTTTGCATTTAAAAAAAATGTTTTCTTTTACTAAGACGCCCCCTTTCCTTATTCAAACCTTAAAAGGGGTCTGCTCCTCCGAAATCCCCTATAATTCGCACACTGTCTGTAAGCAAACTACATATATGCTCAGAAGTGTAGATGCAGTTTAAGTGTTAGAGGTTATGTGCTTTGTCCTTAACCGCAGTTTTTAGATTTGACGGAATCACGATATTTCGCACACGCCTCACGATATCACGCACTGAAATGTTTAATGTATAAGCCAACATTAGTAGCCTATACTAGACAGAGAGCGCACATTATAAATATGCATGTATTCAATTAAGGGTATTACACAGGATTTCATTTGCATAAGGATTTTGGAGCTTAACATGCCTTTTCATATTTGTGCAATACAACTTTAATATTAACGCCTGCCCTTCCATGCCGTGGGTACTTTGATTAATAGTCTATCTGTCTACATTACTATTACTATAGCTACTACTATCATCACAGTTCAGATCAGCTTAATGGGCCCCAATGACTGCCAGGACTGTGGTAAATTGTGACTGGTATATTTGTCACTACATAAACAGTAGCTGCACCTGTTTCTCTCATGGCAGCTCAGATAGTGTGTATTTTTTGGAACGGAGAATTCTATGATTTTTCATTGAGTGAGTAGCCTAAAGTGTTTTCCTAGGGATCTCTGAGTCCTGTTGTTTTCTCCTGCATGTCTGTGTTGTTGACCATTTCCCCTCCTTCTTATTATATTGTGTGATACAAAAAAAAAAAAAACGATGGAATTCACAAGAATAATTTGGACAATGTCACTCTGTGGTAGGTCAGTTGCTAGAAAACGATGGGTTAAATTCCCTCATATAAGCTCATTTTACCCTTAAAGCATTTGAATGGTCCATATGTTTGAGACAAGCCAGCAGTGACTTTTCTTCATTCAGTGAGCTGAACCTGTGCTTCAAGTACATTATATAGCTAATGACGATCGATTACATCAACATCATTAACAATTTATGAGCCACATACAATAAACGGCCCATTTTAAAGAATGTTTATTAGTTCCTTCGTTCACAGCACTGAATTAAAATACACAGTTCCCTAAGGTTACACTTCCCAGCAATGTTTGTGAAGCTCATGATCTTGTCAAAAAGCCAGGTGTTTGTTTATAAGACACAAGCTGATATTGTGTCAGAGTTAATGCCAGCCTTAATCTGTTGTGCTGCTTGGAAACACGCTTACATTCAGGTTGTCTTATTGGAGGGTGCAGAAGCGTTTTGAAGAATAAACAAGCACCCATGACAATTTTTTGAGCAACTAACGAGCTCTTCCCGCAACTTCTCGAAATAAAGATTTTGGTTTTGACACGGTGTAGCTACAAGAACATTGTTTATGAATTGTAATTAAACCCAAACACAATTCCAATAGTTTTGGCAGAAATTTCACATGTAAATATTAAACCTAATATACCTAGTATAAACACACTGCTTAGGCTAAGCATTTTTATTTTGGCGCCATGTACATTATTTCAAAACTTTTGCACAAAATGTAAAATATTTTGCACTATTTATTATTTTGTGCATGCTTCGTGTTCAATGGGCTATAATGCAAATGGCAAGCCGAAAGCAAATACTGTACGAACAAAGATTGAATGAACAGTATTTGTTACTACTATTCTGCAAAACTCTTTTTTTTAATTGGGTTAAAGCATTGCTGTGATTATAGTGAAGCATATGGACTTCACAATACAACATATAAAAGCATTAAAAAAATATATAAATCCAATTCTCTGCGGAGCATCAATGCTATGTTAACTCAAAAAATCAATTGATTTTTGCGTCGACCTATATCATGCCTATTTTGTTAAAACACGAGTCACGTGGGGGCTGTATGAATTTGTCTCCCACTGGTTTGTTCCTGAGGTCCCCAGCTCTCTAGGGCTCGAAATGAATACTGTCTCGCCAATTAAGTTCAGAGCGCCAATTAAGAGTGCTTTATGAATTCTTAGAGTAAAAACAAAACCTAAAAAATCTAAACGAGCAACTGAAAACGCCAACGCAAAAATGACTTGACTATAATATATGCTAAATATAATCTATCTTGTGCTTCTGTCTGTTTTTTTCCACCCCTTTATTCACTGCGTGGACATCAGAGAAGTGTCTCTCTCTGCGCTGTTAGAATCATCAGCTATTATACTGGATGGACTGTATAAGTAAAACAAATATATGGCCTTTTGGGATTTGGAACCAGTGGCTCACAGCAGTCCATATGAGGTACAAAAGAGGACGGCCCATTAATAATGGATGATCTTAGCTTTCCAAACACTCACCTTATTGATATTTTTTAAATAAAGAAAATAATAATAATAATAATATATCAAATGAAAGCTTTGGGAGTTTGGGGGAAATATAATGCTCACAGAATGACATTAAAAATTAAGAAAATATTACACTTATAAATGTGAAAAATATTAATGTGAGAAAAACCACGCACATAAAAGAGATTATTAGTATTGCATCTTCCCAACGTTTGGTAACAATACAATATAGAAGTGCAAAAAGCAGGTTAGAGTGATGAAACAGCCGAATTGACTGTGACACTGACGTTAATTGGACTTCTCACAGATACTCTGAGTTGTACACTCAATGCTGTCAGTAGGAAGAGACTATTCCGTTCTTCTGGATCCTTTTGTTTAAAGCAGTCACGGGGATCTGTCCGGGGCCGGAGATCTACACCGAGGCGGTTTGTCTGGTAAAGCGGATCAACCCGAAAACCAATAGGTTTGAGCCAATGGTAAAAAGAAGGCGAATTATTATTTTCACATTAAGCAATTCATGGCATAAGACATCGACTTACAGTTCCATATTAAAGAATAGGCTTATGGAATTAATGAAATCACAAATCGGAGCGATTCACTTTTCACTTCAGACGAAGACGCGAAATGTCCAGTTCGCGAAAGTTTAAGTTTATATCTCACTGCAAGTCGCTCATATCAAGTCCGATGCTCACTAAATCTAATTACTTAAGCTTTCCAGCGCATTAAACTTGTCTATAAAAAAAGAATATCGAAAAAATGTCTTTTCAGAAAGTCTTTAGTTACCATCAAATTTCGGTCCAGCTGACATTCAAATCCCTGCAACAATTCGATACAGTGCGTGTATCAAGAATTCGAACAGCCAATAATCACGAACGAAACGGCGTGACGTCAAAGTCCCGGTAGAAAAGGCGCGTTGGGTTTGCTCACGTTCGGAGAGGGAAGAGCGCAGGGAACCTCACTGTCTTCACTGGATTATACAAACCAAAAGTGTCCTCAACTCCTCCTCCTTCTCAGTTGCTTTCAGGCTGATCCTACTGCATGCGGGACGAACAACAACAGCTAATGCTGTATATGACAGGACAACCACCTCATTTGTCAGAACAAACCTTTGAGTTGATTTTTACCCAAGCTGAAGCCTACTAAAATTGGACATTTTTGGTGTGTGTGTGTGATGACAAACTGTCGTGGAGGAGGTGAAGAGACGTGGATGAACATATAACCACTTGCAGAATCGGAATCGTCATTGTAGTCGTTCCTCCAAGGCATTTCGGGATTATGTATATTTTTTAATTCTTCGGCGATTTTTATTTTTTGTGTGTGTGTGTGTGTGTGCGTAATGACCGGCAGCAGTCATGCTCCAAAACTGATTTATGAAAAGACAAGAAAGAAAAACTGAGATCTTACACTGACAAATGCATGTCCAAAATGTGGTAACTGAAAGTTACACACGAAGAAATAGGAGGGTCCAGTGTCACACATGTAGAGGGGCTTCAGTAGCTGGTAGGTCCTCAAAGCTCCGGAATGCTCTCATAGGCTAAACCAATCTGTACTGGGTGCATGTTTTGCGATCTCATACTCTGATGCATTTAAAAGAATCTATCAGAATACGGAGTTGACAGTTCTGATAAACGAACACCGTTTAAACCGATCAGATCCTCCTAACGGGAATTATTTGATGAGAGCGAGAGAAGTCATATGAACTGCACAGGGCTAGAAGTGCGTCTCACGGAAATCTTGGGTTGCAGATCTGACGGAAACACGTGCTATTCGGTCTCATCTGCGGCAACGATGCTTTTCCACGGTCTGCCTGGAGGCGAGATGCATGGTGTTATGGAAGAAATGGAGCGGAGAGGAAAGAGCGATTCGGCGACTATCAGCTCGGCCATAGATATGGGGGAAACAGAGACGGTAGGAGAAAGCCATGCCTCTCGCTCCAGGCGCTTGCTTGGAAATCCTAACAGCCTATATTAACTGAACCGTTATTCCAACAGTGCAATAGAGGCCCAAAGATGTGATTTCGATCTTGTCCATTTAAACAAACTTCAAACTTCTGCAAAGCCAAAACCAGAGGCCTCGTCTTCAATGCATTGCGTGTAAATCTTTTGTCATGGGTGGATTGCAAATAGTTACAGAAAGCTACGAGATACGGTATCAATTTTAAATGGCCTGTAGTCCAATTTAATTTCGACTGCAAAAGTGTGGTTATTCGATAAAAATTATGAAATAAAAAGGAATTAGCGAGCAAGAAAAATCCATATTTGTTTTTGTACAAATACTGATATACTTAAAAGAAATTCTAATTATTTTACAAATGCTTATGCAGTGCTGCTGGACTTCAAGTGACGCGAAAATAATACATTTTCTTTTTTCATAATATACGAGTGATATAATTATGATAAAAACATTAGCAGATATTCTAAATAAACTGACATTGTTTTGGGCCGTAATATCTGATTAACAACAAAAAGGACCATGCTGAACCTTTACATTGATTCCTTTGCCATTACAATATTACTTTAGCAATAATAGCCTACACTTACGACGCTTAAAACTGTTTTGACATTTTTAACACTGCATCTCAAAACTTATACGATGGCAAATCCAAAATTACAATAAAGAAATAATAAAGATTAAAACAATATTTTTATTACACAATTGAGTGTGTGTATAGAGCCTACATATATTACGAGTGAGTTTGCTGTGTGTATCTAAGGCCACACAACACGCCGAAAGTCAACACAATAAAACAAGCTCAGTCTTTGATTAATTTGCTTACATATGTATCACATTTTCCAAAATTGTGCCTTTGTTAAACAAAAAACGACGTGAATGGAGGCATGCATGATATAATCTTTTCTTGCCGTTATTTCCTTTTTATGCATGGCAGTCCGTTGTCACGGGAAATATTAAATACAAATCAACAGTATACTCACTGAATACACTTCTGTATTTATCTTCTGAATCTCACGCCCCTCCCATTCTTTACAGACGTGAACACTAGTAATACCTCATTCTTTGGACGTTTTTAATCAGAAAATGCCTAAAATAGAGTTTTCACTCATTCCTGAACCCAGACTCTTTAAATAGGCCTACGCGTTATGTAGGCTATTTTATCTTTTACTAATCTGCCATTAGAAATATTCATTTGTATAACACTGGAGATAATGGTGAAGAAAAAGAGTGTTTCAATGAAACTGGGATTTGAGCTCCTGTCTTTAATGAGCGCGCTGTTCGCCTGTGTTCGTGCAGAACATGCCTTCGATCAGCGGGGAGCGGGGGGCTCTGTGCGCGGGCTGCGGAGGGAAGATCTCTGACCGCTATTACCTGCTCGCCGTGGACAAGCAGTGGCACATGCGCTGTCTGAAGTGCTGCGAGTGTAAACTCAACTTGGAGTCTGAACTCACCTGCTTCAGCAAAGACGGAAGCATCTACTGCAAAGAAGACTATTACAGGTGAGTAAACTCCTTTACTCGAAAGTTGCACGATCTTACGGCCTTTCCTTTGCATGGAGTGAGGTTTTCGTTTGTGGATAAATAGCCTAATAAAAAGGCAAACCTGTCGCGAAAGTCTGCTTTTTGTCTGTTGATTGTATTTGATGTGGTTTCGTCATTGTGCACTTTAATAATCCAGAAAAGGCGTATCTAAATTTCACTGCGTGCATTAAAAAAAGGGGGGGAAAAGGCAAATATATATATTTTTTCTGTTGATACCTGTGAAAACGTCGTTGTACATTTTAATAATCAGACTAATAATACTTAAATTAATACAGAAACTTTTGAAGTAATTCAAGGCATAATTTTTGCCTGAAATTATACGTTTCTGTTTAAATTAACGAAACATTCTCTAGCAAAGTGACATTTTTTTCTGTCTAGATATGAAGACGTCATGATACAGTTGAATAAATACGTTAACAATCACAATAATGCATACACTACTAAACCTGATCAACGATTTTACTCTGTTTTCGTAACAGTTAAACAAGCAAAATATGCAGCAACATGCCTAAGTCGTCTCTATATATATTTTGCAGTGTGAGGTGATTTTGGACGTCATTATAAAACGAAATAATCCAGAAACGATTTACCTACTTAATCTTACTGTGCATGAATTACAACATTTGTATTGGGAAGAAAAGAAAGCAACAAAACCTATAGAAAAACGCCTTACTCTGTGACGTTTGCATGATATTTAGCAGACTGTGCACTGATTCTGTGGGTCATTGTGTAATTTAATAATCAGAGGGAGGCGAGAGGCCTATTAAGACAATATAAGTGAAGGCTTTACCCGTTTCTATGTTCAATTGAGGCTGCAGCACACGTCAATCTCAATTGTAAGCTATTTAGTAATTATTCGAGACGTAATTATTGGCGAGACTAGATTCCACTGCACGAGTTAACTAGCCTATTTGTTCATGCATCCTGCTGTTTAAGGGATTGTTTTACTTCAGCATGTCTACATAGGGCCAGATATATATATATATATATATATATATGTGTGTGTGTGTGTAGAATCGCAAATTATAATTTATCCAAAGATTATTATGAGAAGCAGCACATTTAATGTCAGGCTCATGAGTGGTGGGCCCACCTTCTGGTTGAAGTGTGCTGAAAGGTCACAGCTGCTCTATTGTCCCGCAGAAGGTTTTCGGTGCAGAGATGTGCCCGGTGCCACCTCGGGATCTCGGCCTCGGAAATGGTCATGAGGGCCAGGGATTTGGTGTACCACTTGAACTGTTTCACCTGCACGACTTGCAACAAAATGCTGACGACTGGGGACCACTTCGGCATGAAAGACAGTCTGGTGTACTGCAGGCTGCACTTTGAAACGCTCATCCAGGGAGACTTCCCCACGCATTTCAATCACACGGATGTAGCGCCTAATAAAGGACTGGGCAGCACGGGCCCTCTAGGACTGTCTTATTATAACGGCGTGAACACGGTGCAGAAGGGCCGGCCCCGAAAAAGGAAGAGCCCTGGGCCCGGAGCGGACTTGGCGGCTTATAATGCAGGTGAGACCATCAGTAAACTTTTTTGTTGTTGCTGGTTAACTGCTCGTTTTATTCTTTTATAAACATTATTTGTCATTCATTGAACGAGTTGCACGCATATTTCCTATCTGAACAAGATTTTGAGAGCGCTTATCTTAGTAGCTCCCTGCGATTTCGGTGAATTTCCAGTTTTACGAAACTTTTTGGGCGGCACTGAATACCCAACGAAATCGTTTCAGAGCAAGATAAAAACAAATCTGATGAATTTACAAAAACCTTAAGTGAAATTTCGCTTAAACAATACTGTTAGCTGCCACTATTTGAACAATAAAGTACGACTTTTATAAGCATGATTGCTTTTTAATTCAAGTACACATGCAATAAATAGGCTACACTGTTTTCTAATACGATAAAAGGGAACATAAATCTGTAAAAATGCGGGGAACATTTAAAAAGCCTTTTGAATGCAGTCCTTGCTAAAAAAAAATATTTAGTTTGAATAATATTTCTAATTAAAAAAGCTTTTACATTCAAAATACTTTTGCATTACAATTCGATTGAGACAAGATATACTATAAAGTTCATAAAGCATAGCCTATATGTGTTGATAGTTTTGTAAAAGAGCGCTATTCTTTACTATATCATAATACTGTATTAAATATTTCATTTCGTATTTATAAATTTGTTAAATTTTTTTATTTTTAACAAAAAACGATATAAAAAAAAATACGTTCACTTCTTTACTAGGTAAAAGACAAAAATGCGCCACTTTTTTTAAGACAATGGATACACATCACAGATTTCTACTAAAGCACTTGAACAATTTGGAACAACGTGACTTGTTCGCTCGGGCATTTCGGGCCCCTCAGCGGGGCATTAGGGCCCCTGCTCGAGGACCAAACAGAGGAATGATGACGACTACAGAGACTGACAAGTGGAAAATGGCTTAGATGCTAGTCGAGACCTCCGGAAGATTAAATACAAGTGAAAGAAAGAAAGAAAGAAAGAAAGAAAGAAAGGGAAAATCTTCCGCTTTTCTAGGCAAATACAGACGAATTAATTTGCGATGCTTTTTGCTCTAGCCTATAAAAAGATTTATGCACGCGTCCAAATTATAGAGTAGAAAACGTTTTAATCAAATAAAACGACATAATCTACGAACCATTTCTTCACGAATATTCATCATTTTCTTTGGTTCCAGGATTTAATGTCAGATATACTGAGATAAAGCGAAATAAATAAATAATTTGTATTTAAAAAAAAATCTTTTATTACAGGATGCACATATTGAAATCGCTTGAGTAAGATTAAGACTATAACTTATATAAAATACAAGTTTATCACGAGTTTTTATTATATCTCCAAGGTATATGTCCACTGTGTAAATGTGTAAATGCGATGCTTTTTTATCACTTTAAACTCAGATTGTTTGGTTGCTTTGGAATCGTTAAATGAAGTTGGCAAATTTATCACAACAATTGCGGTCTTGTTTGGTGGACTAACCAGCTTCTGAAGAATTGTTAAACTTACATGGACTTAAAATGGAAAAAAAGAAACGTTTTGAAATCAGATCAACCGTTTGACAAAAACACGACTGAACTTTGGTGTTTCTCTGCTCTCTGAGAGTCAGACACAGTCAGATCATTGCTGCCCCCATCAGCTCACACTTTAAACAACAGCACGAACACAAGCACAGCGAGATCAAAACCTGAAAAAAGAACAATAAAGACACAGTTCATCATTGCAATACTCCAGTTGTCACTTACACATAAATAATTCTGTGTTCAGTGAAGATAACTGCTCTTGACGGGCATCACTGTAGTAAAGGTAACAGTATTTCTCAATGGCCATATTTATATCAGGAGGAAACATTTGTTCACCATGTGCAGCGTTGTAAAGCATTCAAGGTTAATTATCTGAAGTGTTGATCAGACCATTTTCAATGACTAATATTTGTAGTTGTCAGAGCAAACATAATTCTGAACTGTCATGCGTCTAGCAACACATACACTTCTGCCAAGAATTTGGAACTGGCGCAAACATATTTCTGACACATTCAGACAGGCCTATCTCCTAAACACTTGTGTTCAAGACAGATAGTGTGGGCTTTCCACAGTCAAATCCTACACAAGACACCATAAAAACAGAAACAAAGATATGGCCATATGTAAGGGGTGGGGCCGCAGTAAAAACGAGTAAACCCACCATGTTTTAGGATTTGAAAAGTCAAATAAAAATCACGATGCAGACTTGCATGCTTTCAAAACATGTCTATTGCATTTAGAATCAAATTTTGTTTTGTTTAAAAAAAGACTAAAAGAGCATGATGTAAGACTACAGCGTAATGCATATTATTATGCATGCAGTAAGTTGCGAACACAGCAACATGATGGTGCTGTGGCTCCTTGATGTAGTCAAATCCAAGACTAAACACAATGTTGGAGTGCAATCAAAGAAACAAAGGAATCTGAGAGGCACCTCATCATTCTCATCACAGCGTCTGATCGTTATGTCATTGCATCTCATGTATTTATCGTTGAGTTTCATTCAAACCAGAACTTCACTGCTACACTATATCAGTGTAGCATTATGGAAAATGTAATTTGCATGTGTAGTTTTAAGCTTTTGATATGGATGCACTATAGAAAACCTCACTTTGGCATCGATAACAGCAACACAGCAAATCTATTTTGCATTTTTTCATTCAGCATTGAGCTGCAATGAGAACGACGGTGATCCGATGGACAGAGACTCGCAGTACAGCTCCAGCCAGAAGACCAAGCGCATGAGAACGTCATTTAAACACCATCAGCTGAGGACCATGAAGTCGTATTTTGCCATCAACCACAATCCTGACGCCAAGGATCTGAAACAGCTGGCCCAGAAAACAGGTCTCACCAAGCGCGTCCTACAGGTCAGAAAACTCCCTCCAGTTGGACTAATTGTTTTGGCTCAATGTTATTTCAGCTTTGAGATGTTAGCATACTGACCATGTAAGCCTTTAGTTTTTATATTAGCACATGTTTGAATAGCACTTTTTACAATACACACTGTTTCAAAGCAGATTTGCAGAAAATCATGATGTTAATGTTTATAATATCTTAATATCTTCATGCACTAGCTGCATTTAACAGATTAGAGCTGGGTGATAATATAGTTACATTTTGCAACAATACAAGCAAATCAAGCAGTTGAGATTTACTAGTGTACACTGTTAAAGTAGGAGACACTCATATATTCTACTTTATATAAAGAGTTGGGTGATAATATTGTTAAATTTTGTGACAAAAAAAGTCAAGCAGTTGAGATTTGCTATATATACGTATATCGCTTTACAGTGAGTGTACTGTATGTATGCAAACAAAGTTGGATTTAATATAATATAACTCAATATATGTATCAAATAAGACATTTTGTCAAAAACAGCACATTCCTTCACATCAGCAGCAAATTAGACTGATTAAAAAATTACTTGAGGAATGAATCACAAGCCTGGTCTCCGCAGTGGAACGCTATTAATTTGTTCCTGAAAGTTAGAAATCGGAATTAATTACATGCACAAATAAAACACTAAGAAATAAGAGAAACAGTTGTCAGAAATCATTGGAACCAGAAAAACGAAACGCAGGTGCTTTGGCAAAACAACCAGGGGACAAATGGAGAGTAAAAATATGAAATACTCAAGTAAAAATAAAATCTCAAAGCGCTAATTATCATCGGCTGTCATTCGGCTTTGATGAGACTAATGTTCGTCCCCTGAGCATCGCATGGTTTTCTGGTCTGTGGGATTATTTTTAACGTCTGCCGTCTCGGTTTGCAGGTCTGGTTTCAAAACGCTCGGGCCAAGTTCAGACGAAACCTCCTGCGCCAGGAGAACACGGGTGTGGACAAGGCCTCGGACGGGTCGACCCTGCCTGGAGGAACGCCGTCCGGACCGGCCTCAGAGATTTCCAACGCCTCCATGAGCCCATCCAGCACTCCTACGACCCTCACAGACCTGACCAACCCCACAATGCCCACCGTCACCTCCGTACTGACCTCTGTCCCGGGCAACCTGGACAATCACGAATGCCGTAGTCCATCGCAGAGCACCTTAACCAGCCTCTTCTGATGCTCAGATTCGAGCACATGGACGAGTCACCTTCATCTGCTTCCTCCGAAGACCATTCGTGGAGCCACTTAAATCAGAAATAAAGCATGAGCATCATTGATCATGCTAGTCATTCACAAACTACATCTATCTGATACATAAACCGATCTACCTGGGCATTTTTGTACAGGCCAGGAACTTTACAAATGTGGCCAATCCAATTCAAAAGACTATAAAGAACGAGACGTGAAAGAGAAACTCTTTGTTTAAAGTATTGCATTTTGGGGCAGACTCAAGTTTCACTGAAGGATCTGTTGATAAGAGACTGATTTGCATTTTATTTATTTTTCATGTTTTCCCCCAACCATGTTTACAGAGAGAGACTGTGCTGGGAAATGCATTTTTCGTCAACCTCTTATTTATGATCACGCACAGGAGTCAGTGTGAGGAAACTGGATTATAATGTGAATAATTACAGCGTAATCTAGCCTGACTGTCACGTGCCTTATCCTGCAGTGTAGTCACTGAAGCCCCTTTAGCAACGCTAAACGAACTACATCAGAAAATGTGTACTTTCATTTGTCGGATGATGAAAATGGTTGAGTAAATCACACGTGCACAAACACACACGCACGAGGAAGAGCTAATCATATACTCGCAATCAAACATATTACCTCACTCAGAAATCACTGGATATGATAGCAGTACATATGAAACCTGAGAACACGTTTCAATCTCATGCACTGGGAGAGAAAGCGGCCGTGGAGTTTGTACAAAGACAAACCTTGATGGAGCTCACCACAAACAAACACTGATTTATGGAATGAAACACTTTTTTCTTCCTCATTCGGTTAGGTGATTTTTTTTTCTCAACCATTAAGATGTGACAGTGTTGGAGACAGGGTAAATGTTTCCATGGTAACCAGAGGCTGCTTGTTGAAATGCTGTACAGTTTTGACAGATTACTGAGAAATTTCGAGTCCACTCCCTGCAGTATCCCCTTTGATGTAAATCTTCAGTTCTGTAAAAAATATTTAAAAAAAATCAATCACTATTTTTTGTGGTCCTCATTATTTCACCAGTTTCAAAGCATTTTACATAACAGCAATGCCAAACAGCGTTAACACAAATCTAGAGCTTAAGGACAAAAACACAATCTAACTGGACATTAATACATTAAGATGATGTTAGTTGTCATGGTAATTTATAACTGAGATTCCCAAAACCAAATGCAGTTTGGTGTGATTTGTTAATACACATCTTGTCACACACACTACATGGTTGCATTTCAATTAACAAAAAATAAATAAATAAATAAATAAAACCTATATATATATATATATATATATATAAAAATAATAGTGTATACTAATAAAATATAATATATATACATATATATCACAAATATATAATTTGAACAATTTCTTCAATATATAAGTGATATCCAAGTGACTGAATTACACATAACCAAAAATCAATCACATGTATTTTAATAGATTATAATGCATTTCTGTTTTGCAAAAACATGTTCAAATGTGAAATACCACTGTCTTTTATACTGTATTTTGCAGTGTTTGATGAAATTTTTTCTAATTGTTTCAAAATAAAATAAAATAAAAACCCAGTCAGATTAAATTCATTCACAAAAAGTTAAAAAACATATTTCTTTCTAAGGCCAGGTTTTGGCAGCTTTACGATCAGAGAGAAACCATGCTAAGTTCCTCTGGGTCCTGTAATCAGAACCATATTTGGCTTTATCACAGGAAAAAACTGGGATAATATGAAAATAGCTTTGATTAATAGGAGAGCAACCTAAATAGTCTTCTATACATAAAACTGAGAAAATAAATAAAAATTACATTTAATTAATTTCTGCGTATTAAATGACAAGAAATGCACAAAAATGCTAATGCATTAATATGCTCTGTTCTTGGGTTGTTGGTTTTGTTTTGTTGGTGTCCTACACCGTGTGTGTGTGTGTTATTTCTGAGCTGAAAACCTCCAGTGACTAGTAGAGTAGAAAACCTGCACTGGAATTTATTATGATAATTATTTTTAAATGGTTGAATGGTGGAGCATTTGGAATGTGAGTTTATTACGGCCCATGTGAAATATTTGGTCACCCAGTCATCGTACCTGCATGTTTGGCCCTCACAGACATCCACTGAACGGAAGCAGAAACTCCCGTTTTCACGCACATCAACACGTCCCAACATGTTTCCCAGTGTGAACTAGGCCTTGGACCTTGGTCTCAATGAACATTAGGTCAGTGACTCTCGGCGTCTCGGGTTTCTCTCGCCGCTGTTTGTTGAAGTGAGTGGTGTGGAGTGGTCTGGCGTGCAGCCCGCCGCTCGGGCTCCTGGAGGCCTGGCAGACTGGGGTTGTAATGGGCTTACGATGGGTGCCAAAGCCAGCCAGCCACCGTGGAAGCCAATGTGGTGCCCAGATGTACAGCACATTCCCACAAAAAGCCACACAATGAAGACTTTAATGAAGAGAGAGCCTTCTATTTAAAACACACTACAGCCTTTTTGGAAATATTTGGTCCAATAAAGTTTAATATGGAATATTATTACCTCATTTCTGACTGTGCAGAATCCGAGGCTCATCACATCGGTTCGAATGTTTGTGACGTGCGCTATGCAGCAAAGACTTTCAGACCATGCAAAGTGTCTGTGGTTTTTTAAAGATCTTTTCCTAGGGCTGTTTTCTTTGTCAGTCTGGGGTGCGTTCCCCGAAAGCAACTATGGTCACAACTTCGGTCATTACCAATAGAGTTTAATGGAACTTGTGACCATAGTTAGCTAAAGATGCTTTTGGGAAATGCACCCCTGATCGGGCCAGTTTAAATGTTCGACTGGCATACAATAAAATTGCTTTCTAAATTAGAGATTAGAGGTTAATCTTCGGATAAAAGTGTCCGCTAAATGCATAAATGTAAATATGCAGCACAAGACTGCACTAGGCCAATCTCTGCTTGTGCTTACTTGGGAAATCTTACAAAAAATTAGCAGAAATAAATGTATAACTTCTTATAATTGTGAAGTTGGTTGATAAACATTTATTAAATCAAATCTAAAAATGCCATCACAAAAAATACCATGGTGCAATTATAGAAGCAGGTTTCATGGTACTTTAATATATACCATCATACTAAATGATTACCAATTTTATACCATGGTATTTACATGATACTTCAACACTACAAAAATAATTTTCTTACTCAGTATTTTTTTTCTTGTTTTCCAGTACAAATACTAAAACTTTCTTAAGTCAAGATACATTTACTTAAGAAGCAAAATGACTTAAGATATTAAGTCTTGTTTATTGAAATATTGATCAAAATTATACTTGAAACAAGAAAGAAAAAATATGTCAGTAGGATAAGAACATTCCCTTTGAATTAAGCAAAAACTCACCTAATTTTTTAGGGTAGGTGATTTGGTTCAAAAACATTTTTTGTTATTCTGGTTGAAAGTCTCTTCACATTCCAATAGCAATCCCTAAGTTGAGTGGTATAAATGTATTTATATTGTATGTGGAAGGCGTTGTCACGGTTATCTACTGTGTAGGAGCAAGGAACGCGGAGTCGAAGGAGAGTCACGAATAACAGTCTTTAATAATCCAAACAGGGGTAACACAGGGCAGGCAGGAACACACACGTAGCACATCAGGAGACAAACAATACCGGACAAGGAAACATGGAGCAGACAACACTAAAACACAGGGTTTAATGAGGGGTAATTACAAGACACAGGTGAATCAAATGACTAATCAACGAGAGGGGAAAAACTGGGTCACGGGGAGCACATGGGAGAAAACACAACAAAACAGGTCCATTTTCCTGACATATCGCCCCCTCCTGGAAGGCGTGTCCTCGCGCCGCAGGAACAACAAAGGGAGGGATGGAGGGAACTCAGGAGGAGGTTCGGGTGGAGGACGGACACCCGGGAGGAGGACGGCAAACAGTCCAGGATGGAGACGATGGAGGGAGGAGCCAGGGAGGAGACAGGAGGAGCCAGGGTGGACCAGATGGAGGGCGGAGGCAGGGAGTAGACAGGAGCCATGAAGCCACCAGGCCACAGCCATGAAGGCGACCCACGGTGGAGCCGTTGGAGGGAGGAGCCATGGTGGAGGTAGGGCTGACAACTCCAGGGGGCCGACCAATGGCAGTGGAGCAGGTGGAGGAGCCCGAGGCAGAGATGGAGAGCCGATGAGCCAGGGCGACGGGGAGGATCCGGAGGGCCAAGGCGGAGCCGATGGCTCAGGCGACCGAGGCGGGGATCCGAAAGGCCGCGGTGGAGCCGGAGCGACAGAGGAACAAGGTGGAGCCGAAGGGAAGGAGGAGCCTGATAGAGTTGGAGGGACGGAGGGATGAGGCGCAGCCGGAGAAATGTAGTCCCGAGGTGACGGATGGTCGACGACAGACCAAGGCGGAGCCGGAGGGACGAGGGAGCCTGGTGGAGCCAGTGGACTGCCGGGCCACGGTGGGGGGGAGGGAGCTAGAAGCCATGGTGGAGCCGCTGGGTCGACAGGCCGAGGCGGAGTCCGGGACTCAGAGGCTGGAGGCGGAGGCAAGGGATCCTCCAGCCACGCCGACGATGGCAGACCCGCGGTGCTCACACCGAACAGATGGTGGGCTGAGGGTGAGCAGAGGGGCTGCCAGACGACACTGTGTGCGTGTGTTTTGGAGGAGGCGTGGTTTTGGAGAGTGATTTGCAGGGAGGGTGGGATCTTATGCTTTCAAAGCTAGCTACTCTCCGAAATCGCCTACCCTACCTTTAATATCTTAAGCCATTTAGCTTCTCAAGTAAATGCATCTTGATTTATGATTTATATATATATATATATATATATATATATATATGTTTTTTTTTTGTTTTTTTTAATGGAAAACAAGACAAAAATACTGAATAAGAAAATAATTTTTGCAGTTGGTATTGCAATGAAGTGTCCAAAAAAAAAAACATGGTAATAACATGCTATTTTTTTCTTGATTTTGGTTTCATTGGCATGCAACTCTTAATACAATAATTATTGCATGTATATGTCAAAAAGTACAGCAAGATGTAATTTTCTCTTTAATATAAGCAATGCCTCGTAAGTATGGCCGGAGATCCGCTCTGTAGAAGCAGCTATGTTTTCAGCCCTCGCTCGCTGCATCGCTCATATCATTGCCCAGGGCAAAGGATGGTCATTGCCTTTGGCTACGAAACCCTCAGCCTTTGGCAAAGCAACAGTCCACCCCTGTTCAGAGCAGACTGACTTCAGTCAACAACAAACTTAGCCTTGGTCTGGGTCAGGCTTCGCACAGATCGGCTACAAGCTGCATTTAACCATCCTCATGTAGCTGCTGGCAGACTCGCTGCTGAAAATAATTAGGAGTTTAAGCTGACCTCAGATTCGCTAACAAAAAATGCCCAATAAACTGGGATTCCTCAAATAGCTACTTACCTAGACAGCAATGTAAGGCTCTCTATCGACGTGAAAGCCACACCGTCTTCTTCCTTCTTGCATGTATCCATTGCTCTGATGAGTTGCCTCAGATGGCAGACATGCAAGAGAAAAAACCCAATAAATCAGGGTTACACAATGAAAAAAAAAAGGGGCATTCAAAAATTGAAAATAAATTTCACAAATAATTACAATGAAATGGCCAGTAACACACTGAATTAAACATGAAATTTATAAGTAGAAAATTAAAATAATATTTTCTTGTAAAACATACTTAATCTTTGTCTTATTTACAACTTCAATAAATAAATAAATAAAAGATCACCTGATTAAGGATGCATTGCTCATTTAAACCCTTACGATTAAGATTGAAAAAATAAATCCTAGATGGTGGACAAGCAAGAGAAATGTAGATTATAGCTGCAAGATGTAAAGTAAGTACTGAAGAGAGAGAACAACTATTTTTGTTCAATTTAATCCAAAATTGATTATTGTATCCAGTTTTTTTGGGGGGGGGGGAGATTTTTATGCTTAAAGAATTATTGCTTATAAGGCGATTTTTCTTATTTAAAAAGTCCCAATAAATCAGGGTTATTTACTGAAGAAAAAAAATATTGGTGTAGAAACAATTTTCACTCAGAAACTGCCAAGAAACGGCAAGTGAATTAAATGTGAAATTTTTAAGTAGAAAGACTGAAACAGTATTTTCTTGCAAAACATACTCCAATAATCTTTGTTTCATTAACAACTTAGAAAAATAATTTTTTAGAGTGCAGGAATTGAAAATAAATTTCACAAATAATTACAATGAAATGGCCAGTAACACACTGAATTAAACATGAAATTTATAAGTAGAAAATTAAAATAATATTTTCTTGTAAAACATACTTAATCTTTGTCTTATTTACAACTTCAATAAATAAATAAATAAAAGATCACCTGATTAAGGATGCATTGCTCATTTAAACCCTTACGATTAAGATTGAAAAAATAAATCCTAGATGGTGGACAAGCAAGAGAAATGTAGATTATAGCTGCAAGATGTAAAGTAAGTACTGAAGAGTATTAACAACTATTTTTGTTCAATTTAATCCAAAATTGATTATTGTATCCAGTTTTTTTTTGGGGGGGGGGAGATTTTTATGCTTAAAGAATTATTGCTTATAAGGCGATTTTTCTTATTTAAAAAGTCCCAATAAATCAGGGTTATTTACTGAAGAAAAAAAATATTGGTGTAGAAACAATTTTCACTCAGAAACTGCCAAGAAACGGCAAGTGAATTAAATGTGAAATTTTTAAGTAGAAAGACTGAAACAGTATTTTCTTGCAAAACATACTCCAATAATCTTTGTTTCATTAACAACTTAGAAAAATAATTTTTTAGAGTGCAGGATTTACTTTATAACAATTTTCACACAAATAAATACAAAGAAACAGCATGTCACGCATTTAACTAAACATATTAATTTAAATGTAAAATTGAAGTAGAAAGACTGAAATAGTATTTTCTTGTAAAACACACTTTATTGTATTAACTGCTTTTCATATTTAATCTAAAACATACTATTTTTTCCAATACTTGTATGAGATATAATTATAGAATAGAAAGGTGCCATGTTGGTTAAAGCTGATGTTCGGTGGGTATTTTACCTTTCTGCACCGCTTGGCCTCCTTCAGCTTTTAGCACATGTGAGCGTGCCTGTGCTCTGGCTGGACTGGTGGGCATCATTAAACAGACAGCATTCGTCTTTCCTCTGCCAGTCACTCTCCAGCGCTTCCATTCGCAGAAAACACACCACCACCTTCACAACATACAACATGTCAGAACCTCCACACCAAAAACAACCTGACCAACAACCCAGCTGTCCCTCCGGCTGCTGCAAACACACACACACACACACACACACACATGTTGTGTTTCCATGTTTTATGGGGACATTCCATAGGCGTAATGGTTTTTATACTGTACAGACCGTATATTCTATTGCCCTACACCAACCCTACCCCTAAACCTACCCCTCACAGGAAACTTTGTGCTATTTCAGATTTTCAATACACTCCATTCTGTGTGATTTATATGCGTTTTGAAAAGTGGGGACATGGGGTAATGTCCTGAAAAGTCACCTTCTCCTTGTAATACCTATGTCATACCCTTGTCATTATACAAATTTATGTCCTCATTTGTCACAAAAACGCACACACACACACACACACACTGTGCCTTACAGCTCAGTCAGTAAGTGACTTCACAGCAGGGTTGTAGGTCAAATATTTATTTATTTATATTTTTAGCTTAGTTTTTGATTTTTAGTTTTACATTTTGTGTCTTATGGCTCAGTAAGCCACATTATTATAGTTTCAAATATTTAATAATTTTTTTTAAATCTTCAATTAGAATTTTCAGTTTAACTTATTTATTTATTTTTTATTTGATTTAATTTTTTTGGTTAGAGTTTTCTAATGTAAGTTAAGTTTAAGTTTTTATTTTAAATGTGTTTTTTCTTTTTTTTTCCTTTTGGGGCTGCCAAAGTTACAGGTATTAAAAAAAAAAAACTAGATAAATAAATAAATTGAGTTCGTTTTGAGTGACAGTGTAATGACAATGTTAAGTTTCACTTTTTCCTCAGTTCTGCTTTTATAGAAGTTACAGTTTTTATATTTATTTCAGTCAACAAAAACGTTTTTAATTTTAGATTTAGTTTTCATTCATTATTACAACTGCTTCACAGCCACCGTTTTGAAGGTACCTCTTAAGGACACTGTTTTCAGACAGGCTTCCAAGGCACCATAACGTCAAGTCTAATGATCTAAAACAAATTCAAGTGCACTTTAGAGACAGCCAATATTTAATGCCTATTATGTTTATTTGCCACTATAAATGGATTCACAAGTTGAAAGCAATGAACATTTATGAATTGATTCACTTTTATCTATTGCTCCAGATGTTATTTTAATTTTTAGGATTGTGGGATGTAATAAAACACGAAGAACGAAAACAAATCATCTTTGTAGACAGGACATCAGTTGTGTTTGGCTTCAGACAGCCAAATGGAGCCGATCCAATCACTTTCCTGCGTCACATCCCTTTATTCTTTTGAAAACAATTACAGACAAACAGAATTGTGTTGTAGAGACTCAAACCTTGAGATGACACTCTGCACGCGTCACTTGAAAACTATATCAGCCCTGAGGTGAAGTTTTAACCCTGTGCAGTATGGATGTCACTTTAGGAATGTTGAGGAGAGACCTTGACCCGACTAATTAACCCGTCCATCTTCAGAGCCTCTCTCAAACTTGGAGATAACTGACGAGAACGTCACTCATACTGTTTACATCCACTAAAAATAAGAGGTCTGACATATATACTCTGACCTCCCGCGTGTCAGTGGAAACAGACACACTGAAGACACAGAGACATTAAAACTACACCGACATGAAGACGTCCAATCAGCAGTCAGTGTGATACTGTCGACACCGTCCTCACACACAAGGCCTTTGGAGTAATGGAGGAGCTTGTGTCCATGTGTTTGCATATTTATAGTGACCTGCGCCTCATGGGATGATCAGGGTGTCTGTGGAGCAGATTTCAGTAGCTTTAGCACGTCCTGGTACATCTTAATTTGATCTTTATTAATGGTTATGATGTTATAGCTATTCACAGACTGTGAAATAGAATGCTTTCTCTTCTCATTTACAGTGAGAGCCATATGTGGTTACCAATGCAGTCTAAAACCACATAAACACATTTCATTACACCAAATAATGTTCTTTTTTAGCAACATCATATGACCCCTTTAAGTATATTAAGGGAACGGATGCAAGATGTCGCCTGTCTGCTGCTTTTAATTAGTGCTGGTAAAAAGACCAATAGTGCGTAACAGATTCTTAAACAGGACGATGAGGGGAATCTGACGTCAGTACACTTTCTGCAAAATGGGAGCCATTTGTCTCTCATGTACATGTAGATAAAAAAGCCTTTAATAATGAATAGCTGATTTAAAATTTACTGTGTCAAAATTGACAACATTGACTAGAATTCAATAACCTTTTCTAAATGTTTTCTAGATGCTTCAGACTTTCCCTGCGTTTCCGTCTCTCTCTCTCTCTCTCTCTCTCTTGACAATAATAATGATTATTGCATTTTCCTCATTTCAAAAGCTTATACACTGGTGAAGAAAAAAAAATTGGGGTAAAAATTATTTTCACATAGAAATGAAATAAAACCTATATTTAGTGTGTGTGTGTGTGTGTGTGTGTGTGTATATATATATATATAGTGTATATATATATATTTTGCCCCCTTCCTTTTTTTTTATTATTTTATTCTACATGTATTTAACCCCATGGTGCATGGAAAACAGTCATATTGTGAAATATTATTACAATTTAAAATAACTGTTTTCTGTTTGTATATATTTCAACATTTAATTTATTTCTGTGATCAAAGCTGAATTTTCAGCATCATTACTCCAGTCTTCAGTGTCACGTGATCCTTCAGAAATCATTCTAATATGCTGATTTGCTGCTCAAGAAACATTTCTGATTATTATCAATGTTAATTAATATTCTATTATCAATTAGTATCAGTATTCTTGTGGAAAATTTGATACGTCTTATTTTTTAGGATTCTTTGATAAATAGAAAGTTCAAAAGAACTGCATTTATTTGAAATAGAAATATTTTGTAACATTATAAATGTCTTTACTCTAACTTTTGATCAATTTAATGCATCCTTACTGAATAAAAGTATTAATTTATATAAAACAAGTCCAGCAATTTTTACCACTTTATCTTGTTTCGTTGTCAATTCTATTACCATAATTTAGTATAGTAACCAAATGAATAGTGTACATGTAAAAAATAAAAATAAATAAAAAGTATTAAATAGTCCTCGTAGCTTTGTAATGTCAAATTAAAGAGTTAATCTCTGATGCTTTTGTATAAATGCATTAACACTACAAATTCTCTAATAAAAGTGTTCAAAATCTTACTTTAATCCTCAAACTAGGCCATTTCATAGAACGACCAGTTCATGAGACCAAAATTCATTAACATGAGCGCCATGCGACTAAATGGAGGCTAAGTATCGGTTAGCACGGCCCTACAGGCTGAGTCCAGCACTTGCTAAACGACTCTTGCCCCAATGTGTATAAGTGGACTTGAATGATATACATTATGAAAATGAGAATGAGCATGGCTACGTGTTCCTGAGGTCATTATGTGACTGTTTAGCTCTATTTAGGACTCTTCTGGCCGACCCTCAGGCCCTTGTCTTCTCTAGGCTAGCCGCTAATTAGCATGAGCAACCTCCTGTGCTTGAGCATCAAAATGGCTCTCGCCACCATAATCGCATTCATTTAATGGCTGAAGAGCCGTGGTGAGATTAAATTAGAGCGATTAATTAGGGGTTGACGTGCCGCCAAAGGTTTTCAATTTTGCGTTGTCACATCAATAACGGATATCTCCTTCTTGACCACACAGGAACGGCCTAAAGGAGACGGATGCATGGGGAATTACCAACAATTATGACCAATTAGTCATTCCCATCTCCAGACAGGACAATGGGAGCCAACCGGAGCGTTTAAATAGTGAGCTCTCGCCGCATCTTTGATGAATTTTACTTGAGATGAAAATCACTAATTATTATGTTTTTTGTTTTTTTTGTATACTAAGACTAAGCTTGCCCTTATAAAAAAAGAAGTGTTCTTAATAGTATTGAATGTGCACTTGTAGTGTACTTTAAGTATGAAACTGTACTTGCATATAGTAATATTAAATAAGTGTACTTAAGTGTACTTAAAGAGTGACACTTTTCATGAGTATGTTTCTTACAATTTTAAAAAGTGCAATATTTAATATTGTGAATCTATGTTTTAAAGTACATTTTAAATCACTGTTATAAAGTCATGCTTTAATTATGCACACTTATTTTTTGTGTTGACTAACATACTAAAGCACAGAGTACTTGATAATTTTAACTGTAGTGTGTTATTCGATATTACACTTCAAGTTAATAGATTTTAAATGTACTAAACTGCAACTTCATCATTACAAATGTGTAACTACAAATATTTTAAATACATGACATAAGATTCAATAGAAATTACATTATGGTATATTTTAGTTTACCATAAATGCTTGTCAGTACATTCAACAGTACACTACCAATATTTCAAAGATGATAAAATTATGAAATTGCACAAAGATGTACTTAAGTCCTACTTAAGTGGGTCAAAATGCACTCCAAAGTTCAGATAACTGTATTTAATATGACTTTATTTATTTAATTGCAAATAATAATACATTCATTGTGCACTTAAGTACATTCGATAAACAGTAGGCGAAATGGTTGACCTCTATTTTGATGGACACTTTACTATCCCATGAGGCCACGGGAGAGGATTTATGAACGGCAGTGAAGCGACGCAACTGACGCTGGTAGGTCATGTGACAGTAACAACATGGCGGATGTAGTACGTCCGAATTTCATTCATACTACCCATATTCATACTACATAGAACATACTTTTTTAACGATCATGAAGTACATTCAAATTCAAAAGTATTACCTACTCAGTACGTGATTTGGACGCACCGTAAGCCTCATAATTTTCAAATGTAATGCAACTAATCTTGAAGTAACCTAAAAGATATGCTAAAAAACCCATCAATTTAAACTATAATACATTTTATTTAATTGCAATTAACATGCAATTAAGTGTCTGAAAACATTACTTTCAATTCACACTTAAATATAATATTTAAAGTGCATTATTTTCGTAATAAGTGCTCTTTTTTTTTTAAATATGCTACTTTTTTTTCAAAAAGGTAAGTCTTATAATTTTTCAAATGTAATGCAACTAATCTTGATGCAACCTAAAAGACATGCTAAAAAAAACAGTAAAATGTAAATATAGTTTTTGATCATAGTTTATTGATTTGGCTGTAGATAATGACCTTTCAGTAAATAGGTTAGAGCTTTTCCCTTACAATTCCTGTTATTTTAGTATCACTGAGATACTATTATAGATTTTATTTAATATTTTAATATTTTGTTTTCATTTTAATTTAACGTCTTAGTACTTTTTCCTTTTTCTTTGTTTATATATATATATATTACATTTTTGAAAAATATATTTTATTGTATTTCATTCCAGCTAACATATATTTTATTAAAAGTAACAAATGCTTTTTAATGGTTTTAAAAGTTTTAAAACGGTTTTAAGAAACATTTCTGATTATTATCAATGTTGAAAACAGTTGTGCTGCTTCATATTTTTGAGTAAACCTTGATACATTTTATTTTTCAGGATTCTTTGATGAATAGAAAGTTCAAAAGAAAAGAATTTATTTTTCAAAAGAACAGCATTTATTTGAAATAAATAGTTTACCCAAAAATGAAAATGTCATTAATTACTCACCCTCATGTCGTTCCAAACCCGTAAGACCTTCGTTCATCTTCGGAACACAAATTAAGATATTTTTGAAGGAATCTGAGAGCTGTCTGACCCTCCCATAGACAGCAAGGGTCCTTAGACGATCAAGGCCCAGAAACATAGCAAGGAGATCGGTAAAATAATCCATGTGACATCAGGGGTTCAAATCAAAGCGTAAACGACGTAAACAGCGAATTGTTGAATAAAGTCGTTCTTTTTTTTCTTCTTTTGCGCACAAAAAGTATTCTCGTAGCTTCGTAAAATTACGGTTGAACACCTGATGTCACATGGATTATTTTACTGATCTCCTTGCTATGTTTCTGGACCTTGATCATGTAAGCACCCTTGCTGGGAGGGTCAGAGAGCTCTCAGATTCCTTCAAAAATATCTTCATTTGTGTTCCGAAGATGAACGGAGGTCTTACGGGTTTGGAACGACATGAGGGTGAGTAATTAATGACAGAATTTTCATTTTTGGGTGAACTATCCCTTTAAAAATGCATTTACTATGAACTACTGTCCTTCTTGAATAAACGTATTTTATAGTATATATTTTTTAATGTTTTAAATTTTAGTTTCAGTTAACTAAAATAACCCTGATTCAGACTATTAAAACCGACCAGGTCATCATTGACCAAACCGAGGCCGGTTCATGATTTCGGAGGTGAACGGTGGTGTAATGTGCTCTGGTTAGCGCTGTAGCACTAGCTGTCAGGATCCTCTAGCGGCTGACAGGCCTGTCTGCAACCAGCAGAGGAATAAAGCCAGCCAGACTGACACGCTGTCTATTCACAAATGACACTGCCGGCAACCGATCGGTGTCACTGCTGTTTTTTTACCCATTTCCCCCCTCGAATGAGCCTGTGATGTTTCCTTTGTAGGTGCTACAGGAAGGGGAAGAATAATTGAACGTTGACGGCAGCAGAGAGCGAACGGGAGGGTGAAACGCAGATACCTGCGGCAGGTGACACGTCTACGGCTGATAGTTAGAGGAGAACGGGCTTTAAAAAATGGCTGATTATTGTCGCCGTGACAGGTCCTTGGAGCAAAAAACACACACGTGCATGAAAACACGCTGCTCATTTGTATTTGCTTCCTGCCCAAAGTCCCTGCACCCGCAACTGTGTATTATGCCAGGAGCAAAGCCATAAATAAAACAAATCGGAGAGCGCTGCACTTCCGCTGGCACATGACTGGACGAAGCCTGAAAGGGAAACACAAAGGTTACCGCGGCTCATTCGGCCATTTGTCTTGTTTGTTGGATCTGCACGACTTGATTCGGCAAACGAGCGCTGAGGAATCCGGTGGCATCAGCACTTAATCATGACGCGCCTCGCCATTATAAATCAGTTGAACTACTGACACCTGAACTTTACTCCACGCGCGCTTTTAAAGGCCATGCGCCGCTGCCTCCGCTATTAGGGCGGTGCTGATCCATGGAGCTGCATCGAGGTCAGGCCGCGGGTCGACGGAGCCCCACCGCATGCATCACCTGCGTAACAACAGAGGCAGAACCATAATAAGATGAACCGCAAAAAAGCTGGAGAAATATACTTTGTGTTCTTGAGTAGTTTGTGGATTTAGGACAACAGCTTAAATTGAGCAATGTGCTCGAGTCTCATCTGCTGCTGGCACATGCAGACACGGGTGGAGAAATCACTTTGTAAAAATTTCTACATTTGTCCAGTTACTTTTTCAACAACCATGTCAGGATGTGTCACCCTCCTCTATTCAGTTCCTACTAATAATTAGAAATATCTTCTCTCTGCTGTAGCTCTAAAATCTCAATAATACTTGATACCTGAGCATGTGAAAACCAGGTTTGATGTCAAACGATGTCCTTCATGTGTCCCGTGACAGCTCGTTTCAACACGCAGGAGGGCGAATGATGTGAGAACTGCAACAAAGAGCAAGATTTCGAATGAAAGTCTGTTTCTCACACAAAACTATTTTATGACTTCAGAAGACTCGGAATATAGCACACAAGCTGCATGCACTCTAAAAATGATTCAGGGGACCAGTTACCACAACTGAAATAAATGCATGGTTGCAAGTTAAAAATTGAAATGTAATAATTTAATTAAACCTTTTAAGTTGCAAACATTATTTTGTTGAGTTCAGTTGACATCATAATGTTGCTCAGTACATTAACTTAATATTGTGGATAATTTAAACTCAAATTTCTGCGTTAATTGAATTTCTTTAAAAATTAAGTTGTAGTAACTCAACAAAATTGTCTTGTTACCTTTGGAAATTGGGTAAAGGATTTTTAGTTCCTAGCATGCTTTGCATAGGACTGGATAAGGAGAAGAAATGCTGAAATTAAGTGTTATTTTTGTGTTTTTTAGTGAAGGGAAAGACCTGTTAGTGTTTAATGCTCTTATGTTTGACATTTGAAAGAGTTTCTGTTATGTTGAAGTTTTTGTGGTTACCATTGTGCTGAAGAGTAGAGCACATGAAGGTAAACACTACATTGACTCTATTAGCAGCGACTGCACTAATGACAGTGACAAGTAACATCTTACTTGTTCATTAAATATACATGCTAAACAAGTTACATTCAGCATGTGCTATGATAGCTGTGGATTTGAATTGAAAAAAATATCATATAAATGGGTTCCAGGCCCACAAACCCATTAGTTGGATCAACTTATAAATGTTTATGTTAGAAATTAAGTTCTTCTAACTTAGTTTGTTGGATGAACATAATTTCATTAGTTGTCATAACTAAAAAAAAAAAATAACATACTGTATATGTCGCACGTGCTACGAAAAAACTGGTCTGTGCGATGAATAAATTTACCACTGTAGCACGCATGCGATACAGTTTTGCATGTTCATAACACAGCCGCTTAATAGTGTGAAGTGATTTCGTTGTGCTTGTTTGTGTGTGTGAGATTGATTATACTTGGTAGTTAGGGGTGTGTGATATGATGATTTTTGATCGTGGACCCACGATCTGTTTTTGAGGAAATATCGTTGTATCGTGCTACAGCGCACATTCTATCAGCTGCAGTTCTGGCGCATCCACCTCAATGTGCTGTACAACAATGCGACATACATTCACATCAAATGTTAACTCAGCAGTAGTTTTACACTCACGGGACACTGCACTTATGCGCAATCACAAAACTACATTATTTCCATCTGCTTTAAAGCCATACCGTTTAAACATTTAATTCACGTGCTGTTCTGCATGCGCTTTTTCTGAGCGCGTACTCAAGAAGCGCGCTCGCACTGAGAGCCTGTCAAAAAGCGCCTGATTATTGGACTAAGTTGTCTTTCGCGTCTGATTGATTTCGAATTGAGTTGGTTATGTCTAAAATGAAAGTAAACAGTTGAGAGAGAAACGCGTGCAGCTCTTAAAGGGACAGTAGCTACTAAATATGCTGCCACCTGTCATTAAAGGGATAGTTCACCCCCAAAAAATTAAATTTCTGTCATTATTTACTCACTCATATTTTGTTCCAAAACTGTATTAAATTCGTTCTTGTGCTGAACACAAAAGAAGATATTTTGAAGAATGTGAGTGACCAAACAGTAGCTGGTCCACACTGACTTTTAAAGAAGGAAAAAAATACCATGGAAGTCACTGGACCAGCAACTGCTTGGTTACCCACATTCTTCAAAAATAACGTTTATGTTCAACAGACGAAATAAACTAATTCAGGTTTAAAACAACTTGAGTAAATGATGGTATAAAAATGAAAAACTGTGACAGAATTGAAAGACAGATAAAAGAAATTTCGTTTTTGGCGAACTATTCTTTTAATGTTAATAAAACAAGAAAGAAAAAAACACAGAAAGATATCACTCACTGCTCTTGACTGATGAACTTATCATCAGTCAGTTGCTTTAAAAAAAAGTATAATTGATGTATATAGTGTTTATAGTGTTTTATTTTAACATTTGTTCATTCAATTTCTTGAATGTTACTGCTATATACTGTACCTGAAAAATAAAGCACTATTTGTTTTATTTGTATATTATGTGTATTTGTAATTAGGATACTTTTGACAGCTAGCTTTCATTGTACAGAAAAAAAAAATGAGCACGAAACATTCGGATAAACTTTTTCACAGAAGTATTTGGAACAAAATAAGGGTGAGCAATGATGACAGCATTGGTTTCTTTGGATAAGTTGTATTTTGTGGTCCAAATTATTAGTTTAGTCTTTTATCACTTAAAGCTGGAGTATGTCATTTCTGCAACACATAATTGCAAAATAATGTTTTCAAACAGTTTCCCCAAGCTCTCGTCTGTCTGTAATTGGTTGGGTAACAGGTAGTCCCACCCCATACACTTACAGTCGACTTTGCATATTAAATTGGATTATGAGAAAGTATTTGAACATAAAATACTTAGTTATTATAATGATTTCTGAAGAATCATGTGACACTGAAGACTGGAGTAATGATGCTGAAAATTCAGCTTTGATCACAGCAATAAATTACATTTTAATATATTCAGATATTATTTTAAATCGTAATAATATTTCACAGTACTACTCGATTTTGCATATTAAATTGGAACATGAGAAAGAAAAAACAAAAACAACTCTGTCTCGTATTGATAATAGCTCATAAAAATTGTATTCAAAATTTACTTTAAAATTAAGGATGCTTTTAAAATAACTTATTTTACTTAACGTATTAATTTAATGCTAAGTTGCAAAAAAAAAAAATCTTTACTTGGTAGCTTGATATAAAAAGAAAGAGCTCAGGAATGTTCTTTATGGATATGTGTGTTGTGGCCGTACCTCTACGCGAGTGTGTGTTTGAGTCAGTGAGCGTCTCAGATTCACATGAGTCATCACACGCAGCCTCTTTGTACATCAATGACATCTTTATTCTTTTCTCCTGGCGCTCAGCGCTCTGTGGCAGCGAGTGCAGTCGCTTTGTAAAGAAACATCTCTTGCTCCTCTTACCATTGTGTGTGGCTGACAATGGCACAGGACCTCCCAGATCCGCAGCTGCAACCTCAACACACACACGCGGGCAGTGGGAAGTTCGCTCCTTTTTGCCACACACTTTTTCACCCTAGTTCCACTCGCTCGCTCAAACACACACACACTCAGCCCTGCGCAGTGAAGCTCTATGAGCCTGTGCTTGGGAAAAACTCACCCAGCGATTCAGCTGTCACTCATCCGTGAGCACAGGCCGGGCGATACTTCCAGAGAGGGTGTTCGGTCCTTGCCCCGTTCAATGAGGAGCGCCATTGTTCTCTGAACCCTCTTCACTGGGCCACTCTTGGGGTCTCTGGAAACCAGGCCATAGCAAACAAACAATACGCTGCTCGCCGCCTGAATGGACCACGACTCATGTTTATTGAGGCCAGACTTTCTTTCTTTCTATCTCCTTTCCCTCGTGAATTTAGCATCAGAAATGCAGCGAAATACAATGAGGAGATTTGGCTTCCATTCACCGGGGACGGTGTCCTTCGAAGACGTCCAGGTGTATCTTTTCACCGTTTCTGCTTGTAAACAGACTCGTGACTTCGAGGCCGCCTTCCCGCAAAGAAATCCAAACAGGCTTTGAGGATTGGTGTTTGGGTGTGTGAGCACTTCAGCGACACTAAACACTTCCAAACAATACGATAATTAGTAGTGTTTGCTAAGCCAAGCTCATACTTAACTAGTGAATTTCAGGACCCGAGCCATATCTAGAAACCAGAATATCACAGAGACGAGAGGATGCAGGACTCTTTTCATGCAAAATGGTAAGAAACCACCTAGCAACCAGCCACAACACCCTGGCAACCACCAACAACATCATATATCATGTTGGAGACTTTAGCACAGGCAAACAACACTCACATTTCCTTTATAAAATGTTAAACACACAATTGAGCATCACAATTACACTTATTACAGTGCTGTAACTTTTATTTTTGGGATATTTCACCACAAAATTACAAATTCTGCTTAGATAGATAGATACTTTGAAAAATGTCTGTTTTTTTCTGGTTTTTTTTTTTCTTATAATGAAAGTCTAGTGTTGTTTTGGACCTCATGGACTGTCACTGCACAGACAAAAAAAAAGTTTAGAAATATTTCCTTTGGCCAACATGAGGGTGAGTTAATGATGAGAGAATTATCATTTTTGGGTGAACTGTCCCTTTAAGACTAATCTACTCTATGACAAACAAACTTTGGAATCAGATGGAACAATCAAGTCCAATTTATTTATTTATACACTTTTCACAATATACATCATTTCAAAGCAACTTTCTACAGAAAGTCATGTTATTATTTATAATATCTTAATATGCACTATAGCATGCATTATAGCTGCATTTAGCAGATTAGAGCTGAGTGATAATATAGTTTTACATTTTGCAATGATACAAGCAGCTGAGATTTGATATATTGTGTATATATACTGCATGTATGCAGATAAAGTAGGACATACTCATATATTTACCTTTATATAAAGAGCTGGGTGATAAAATAGGTCCATTTTGTGACAAAAAAGCAGTTGAGATTTGCCATATAGTATATTTTGCTTTATGTGATACTGTATGCATGCATGTGGATAATGTTGGATATAATAAACACCCAACATTATATAAACAGCTGTGCGATAAAACACTTCACATTTTTGCAACGATATAAAACAATCACGCAGCCGAGATTTGCCATATAGTATATATTGCTTTATGTGATACTGTATGCATGCATGTGGATAATGTTGGATAAAATAAACACCCAACATTATAGCTGTGCGATAAAACACTTCACATTTTTGCAACGATATAAAACAATCACGCAGCCGAGATTTGCTATATAGTATATATTGCTTAATGTGAGGGCACACGGGTAAAGTAGGATGTACTATATATATCACTGGACGATAATATAGTTAACATTTCTGGATGATATAACTAGCTATTACAAGCTAATACAAACTCCTTTGGGGATTTATTAGCAAAAAAACAAAAAAACAGCAGTGTAGAGGGTGTGAGGTGTCCACAGTTCTGTGTGTGACATTGTCTCGTGTTTGTCTTTCAAAAAGCTCACATTCCTATGAAGCCACCAGCATCTACCCCTTCCCCTCTCTCTCTGTGACAGATCGCAGCGCACAATGGGACAGTTCATCTAGTGCACTACAGAGGGGGCTTTCCACCAACATTACCACTCAACTCTGCAAAATGTCCAATGGTGTGTGTTGAATCACAAAAATGTGTAAGGAATAAGGAATAAAAACTAGATTTTAACTTTTAATTTGAAGAATGCAAAGTTATTAGCGCAGTAAACGCAAGTAGAATTTGCAGATTTCCTCTCAGACCTATTGGTTACTGTTGATAAAGCGCTAATTGTTGGAGATTTTAACATTCACGTTGATAAATGATGCATTAGGACTTGCGTTTACTGACCTAATAAACTCTCACGTCCCAAAACCATTCAAGCTGGCAGTGATTAACCCTCTTATTAAGAAACCCCAACTAGATCCTAGTGAACTGGTAAATTACAGACCCATTTAAAATCTTCTGTTTATGTCTAAAATTTTAGAAAAAGTTGTGTCTGCTCAATTGTGCTCCTTCCTGCAAAAAAATGATCTCTATGAAGAATTTCAGTCAGGTTTCAGGCCCCACCATAGCACAGAAACTGCACTTGTTAAAATTACAAATGACTTGCTTCTTGC
>NW_015640464.1:381953-389782 GCF_001515625.1 Sinocyclocheilus rhinocerous
TGTATTAGGGGTTGCACCGACTAATCGACTAGTCGACTTCAATGCTTTGCCATGACGCTTTAAGCTTGACGTCGACTAGTCTCTGGTCCTATAGAGGGCGCAACAGGATAAGAAATCTTTGAAGGACTTCTACATTTACGCTCCGTTTCCAAACAGTTCAAATGACAAATAAATGCATACTCTGAAAGCGCTCCACAAGACGTGTGATTATATTACTGGATGCTTGAAATTGGGAGAATGCACGTTTTAAGCAGCTTATTGTACAGGTAAATTAATCGCCGTTCTGATCTAATGCGCTGCTGCACTGTAACGCACACACATAGGCTACAGACAGTAGCTCGTACATGACGCGAACAGAATCATTCAGTGCGGAAATGTATTGTCAACACTGTTCTGTGATTTCTCAATAAAATAGCTTAGAAACTGAAAAGTTCAAGCATATATTTCTTAATAACTAAATCCCACAGCTTCACTACTAGTAGAGAGACGCTACCAGGTAGAATTAATTCACACACGCAATCGCTCTCACTAATGCATTCATATGAATGTAATCTTTGCTGTGCTACTTTATCTGTATTCTGATTTAGAACGAGCAGAAATCTGTGAGAAACATAAAGACTTAAAGACAAAAGAACTGTTAAAAATTAACTGTTATAGGAGCAATAGCCATGTAGGCAGCGTTGTGTCATATGCCATAGCTGTGCACAAGGTGTTTATCACAGCTCCAGATGTATTTGTTCATTAATGACGTCATCAGCGACTACTCGACTTCGACTCGACTTTCATCACATAAAAGTTGACTTTAAAAAATCAGAAGTCGTTCAACTCCTATTACTTACAGTGGGTACGGAAAGTATTCAGACCCCCTTAAATTTTTCACTCTTTGTTATATTGCAGCCATTTGCTAAAATCATTTAAGTTAATTTTTTTTCCTCATTAATGTACACACAGCACCCCATATTGACAGAAAAACACAGAATTGTTGACATTTTTGCAGATTTATTAAAAAAGAAAAACTGAAATATCACATGGTCCTAAATATTCAGACCCTTTGCTTACAAATCAGAAATCTAAAACAGAACGGCAAATTTACCTTAAACACGAGAAAATCCAGCAATGCATCACCTCCGTGACAAGCCCAACCATCCTTCTCTGATCCATAGCACGGTTAGAGTGTCTTGTCCAAATACGCATGCACGGATTCAAGCATGCTGTACTTTTAGATTAAAATTTACTCAATATTTCTAGATTTTCCAGAACACCTGAGAAGAGATGATGCCAACCCTGAAACAACATACAGAACTACCACATTTTGCTATAAGTTTGATTGCATCATATAATAATTGCTGTTAATAGTGTTCATCGTCTGTTTGATTACGTCTTTAATTGATTTTTCCGTACATTTCTGCCATATGTACATTAACTGACAGTCACCACTGATAAGCTATACTACTAAATATTGTAGAAACGAAACCTAATTTGCTGTAAAGTTGCTTTGCAATTATTTGAATCGTGAAAAGCACTATACAAATAAACTTGAATTGAATTGAATTGAATTGAAAGTTGTGCGGGACAAGTTACATGCCAAAATGTAATACTTACAGCAGTTACAATAGTAATAGTGAGCAAATAATAAAGCCCGTCCACACCAAAAACGATAACTATAAAGTTTTAATAATCTTTCTAATTCTGACAATATGGAAGTCCACATCACAACTATAATCAGTTTCTGCAGGTTTTATGAAGGTCAATTTAAGAGTTTTTAAAGGTTTTTTTTAAGACCAATAAAGAAAATTCAAGGACCAAATTAAAGAAAACACAGTATGTCAAAATAATCTCTAAATGTAACTGTAGGGAGCAGAAAATTAGTTGTTTTAGCAACTCCATTACTTTTTAAATAGATTTTACAAAATAAAGTGTAAATGAAGTTTTGATTAAAACAAGTTTATGATTAAAAGAAGAAGAATTATCTGCCAATGGGCTCAGAAAAATCAACTCAATTCAAAGGGAAAATGGGTTGTCATACCTCATTGACAGATATTTGCTCACGTTTTAAGCATAAACTTACTTATCAACTAACTTACTAACTATGTATCTTGATTTAAGATTGTTTGGATATTTGTATTGGAAAAACAAAACCAAAATATAAATGGACATGAATATGAATGGGTGTGAATGGACTTTTATGATTGTACTCATGCCAATGTTGGTGTAAAACAGAAAAATAAACTTCATTATTTGCATAAAATACAACCAATATTTCCACATTTGCAGTTTTGTGAACACACTGCATTGCACTCTTCAATTTTTCATTTTACTGTAATGCCAAACCAACCACGAAAGAACAAAAACAACATCCCATGATAACATTGCTATTAAAGGGACAGTCCACCTGAAAATAATTCCATTAAAGGGACAGTCCACCCAAAAAATAATTCTGTCATTCCAAACCCCTATGACTTTATTTCTTCTGTGGGATATTAAAGACGATATTTTGAAGAATGTTGGTAACGAAACAGTTTCGGTTCCCGCTGACTTCCATTATATGGACAAAAAATACAATGGAATTCAATGGGAACCAAAACTGTTTGTTTACCAACACTCTTCAAAATATTTATTGGTGTTTCACAGAAAAAAATAGAGGTTTGGAATGACTTGAGGCTGAGTAAATAATAACAAAAATCGCATTTATTAATATATATATATTTTTTGGTGAAATATTGCTTTAATGAGAATCAGGGTTTACTTTCAGCGACACAATTCAGGAAATTTTATATATATATTATAAAACAAATGACACTCCAAAAAAAAGATATAAAAGCTTTTGAGTAATGCTTCAGAATATACAGTGGGTATAGAAAAGAATCACCCTCCTTTAAAATAATCACATTTTGTTGCTTTGCAGCCTGAAATGAAGACAGACACAGTTTGTGTTTTATCCAGCTGTATTTACTCAGTGCAACTTATAACATCTGAGTGAAAGATATAACACCAACATGACAGAAAAAATAAAAATAAAAAACAATCACTGAGTTGGAAAAAGGATCACCCCCTTGTGTCAGTATTTCGTTGAACCACCTTTTGCTTTAATTACAGCCTTTAGTCTGTTGGGATTTGTCTCTAGTAACTCTGCACATCTAGACGTTGCAATATTTGCCCACTCTTCTTTGCAGAACTGCTAAAGTTCATTTACATTTGATGGTGAGCGTTTGTGGACTGCAGTCTTCAGTCATTCCTCAGATTTTCGGTGGGGTTTAAGTCTGGGCTCTGACTAGACCATGCAAGGACATTCAACGCCAGACATATTGTTTGGTGTTGAGGCCATATAATTCAATTTTAGTCTCATCTGCCTCAGAATCTTCAAAGTGCGTTTTGACAAAGCTCAGTCTGACTGCATGTGGCCTTTCTTGAGGAGTGGCTTTTTTCTTGCAACCCTCCCACACAAGCCACATTTGTTGATATTTGTGATATTTTTATCACATGCATTGCACACAATGACCACTCTTTGTCATAAATTCCTGCAGCTGCTTCAGAGTTCGTCCGTTGCACTACCAAGGACTGAAACGCTCCAGGAACACTCTTTTCATGCTGAACTAATCAAAATGATCACAGCTGAAAGTCAACTGGCTTTGTGTGCCACAGAGAAGGTGATTAGCTACATCTGATTGAGTGTACAAGTCATTTATAGGAGGGGAGGGGTGATCCTTTTTCTAAAGGATTCTGCTTTTTTACTTTTCTTCTGACATGTTGGTGTTATATCTTTCACTTGCATGTTATAAGTTGCACTGAGGAAATACAGCTGGATAAAACAAAAACCTTGTCCATCTTCATTTCAGGCTGCAAAGCAACAAAATGTGATTATTTTAAAGGGGGTGATTCTTTTCTATACCCACTGTATTTATGATGCAGTAATTCCAATATCAAGCTATTAACTAAACAAATCTACCTGCAGGCCGGCGATACAAAAGCCACGCAAAGCTGAAGATCTCCAAAACAACTTACTCGACTTCCAGTTGCACAGATATGAATTATGAAAGCATTTACGGGCGATGCACACACGGCTGTGTTCATACCGCATTTCTCGCTGACAGGAAGGAAAACGAGAGCCATCCTGAGCGGCTTAAAAGCACAAATGTTTTATTACGCTGTCCTGACAGCGCCGGTTCTTTCGAGTGCCGTAAATGGTTCCCCACGGGCCGGAGCACGCTGGCAAACCACTGCATTCTTAATTTCTGATACATAATTCTTTTGGAAAAGCATTTGAGCCTGTTTTCTGGAGAGTCACTGTTCTAATAGTGATAAATTATTCTCATAAAGGAGGGCTTTCTTTTTTTCCACCTTGAAATACAACTGAAGGCGAGCGCTGCCGCAGCGGTGAGCAGCCCTGAGAGACGTAATGGGACATAATGATCTCAGAAAACACACACATTGGCTCAGGACCGCCTGCGATCTGCTTCCACTGGCTTCCTCACTGGCTATTATTATATATCACAAAGTTTAGTGGTGACATCCATCCTGTCTGCATAGAGTTAATGTCTTACTTCATCAAGGACACAGAGAGAGAGAAACAACGGCTACATTTACACTGGAAGCTAAAGGGCCCGGTTACGATTTTCTGCTCAAATCAGCTGTTTCTGTGAGATTCACATATAGGCTAACTTTTAAAGTCGATACTCCTAAACTGACTTGCATGCGTAAATCAATCTAAAACTAGCATGTTCACAATTAACAAATTTCATAATGTCACTTAACATGATAATATTCTGTTATTTTATGAAATAAGAAGAACTTCTCATATCATTTTTGTCTCGTTTTCCAGTACAAATATCTAAACATTCTTAAATCAAGATAAATTTCCTTTTTAAAAATAAAAAAAAAAACATCAAAATTAAGTGAGTTTATGCTTAAAACAAGAAAACATCCATAAATTGGGTAATAAAAATAAAATGATTTAAAAATTGAAAAGAAGATTTTTTTTTTTTCTTTTACACCACTGGCGGACATTTTTTCTTGTTTTAAGTATAAGCTCACTTATTTTTGATATTAGGCTTAATATCTTAAGTCATTTTGCATCTTAAGTAAGCGCATCTTGATTTAAGAATATTTAGATGTTTGTTCTGGAAAACAAGAGGGAAATACTGAGTAAGACTGATATTGATTATGAACTTTTTTCATATTTTCCAATTAATGCAACCCATAAATGACTATAATTTACAACATGGGTAAATAAAGGATGTAACTATGATGTATGTCATGTTAGACTGTATTCAATATGTCTCTTTCAAATGAAGGGATGTTTAGATTCAAATGAGTGTAGACAAGTTTAACACATCCCCTGATTACAACTAAAACAGCGAGACGGATATTCTATTGTCAGTCAATTACTGATTAGAGGAAACACTGAACGCATGGCAATTAGGACTGATTATATTGGACAAATTGGCTTTGCAGTTTGGTAACAATTCCATGCTCATTCAGTGTGAAATGAATGTTGATTACCCACGCAAGGCCTTGAGAGCATTAAGGGAATCTGGTTTGACTTCCTCATGTTCTTTGTGTTTGTAGTATTACAATTAATATTATTATTCAGCAAGGATGCATTCAATTGTTTAAAAGTGACATTTATAATGTTATACATATATATATATAAAGATTTCTATTTCTGATAAATGTTGTACTTTTGAACTTTCTATTCATCAACGAATCCTGAAAAATAGAATGTATCACCGTTTCCACAAAAATATTGGGCAGCACAACTGTTTTCAACATTGATGATAATCAGAAATGTTTCTTGAGCAGCAAATCAGCATATTATACTGATTTCTGAAGATCATGTGACACTGAAGACTGGAGTAACGATGCTGAAAATTCAGCTTTGATCACAGGAATAAATCACATTTTACAACAAATTAACATAGAAAACAGTTATTTAAAATTGTAATATTATTTCACAGTTTTTACTCTATTTTTTTTTTTATCAAATACTGTAAATGCATCCTTGGTGAGCAATAAGAGACTTAATTCAAAACCATTAATAAATATCTTACAGAAACTGAAAAGTCACATTTTTACATGATTTTTTGTGAAACACACCATCTATTGAAACTAAGCTGCAGAAACAGATGAATCCATTAACACACAACGTCTCCATCTGCATGTCAACAACATCAAAGAGCCAGAAAGAGAATGGAAAATTATTATATGATTTGAGTGCAAAAAGCCTTGACGAGCACTATAGTTGGATCTCAAGGGGAATAATAAATACATCATGTATGATGTTGAGCAGAAACATACTGGTTGAGATTTTCTCACCTAAACTGTGATGAAGAGCTAAGTAGGACTGGTTTGGTTTGTTACTTGGGAAAAACCATGTTCTGCCTCACTGTTCACCACCACGGCCCTTTTTGTCTTGGGAGACGAGCGTTTCTCAGGGGAAAATAAGAGATTTGAAGAAAGAGAGTGAGAGAAAGAGAGACCTGTCCCCCTGAGAGACTCTGGGGTCTGTGTGATGATCAAAGCGTGGCTCTGTGGTCCTGTGACGGAGCTCCTCTGGGAAAACTGAAGTGATGTTTGGAGGTAAATGGCCACTGGCTCCGTGATGAAAGAGGACAACTGTGGAAATGGAAATGAAGACGGAGGCATCTGTACATTCACACCCGCCAACCACAGCCATGACCTGCAGAGGAGACGCAAAAACAGAAGATGAGAAATATGGTGACTGAACGATGCTGCTGTTCTCAGACAGACTCACATGCTGTACTGATGCTATCAATATTCATGAGGTTCATTAGACTTCCTAAAAATTCTGTTAACTGAAATAAAGCTGAAATAAAAGAAAATATAAATCTTACATGAATAATTTAACTTAAAAAAAAAAATGTTGCCTTTGCAACTGGCTGAAATAAAATAAGTTAAAGTTGAAGTATCAAAATTACTGAAACAAAAATTAAGCTAAACAGAAATATTAAAAGTATAATAAAAATTAAAACAAAAACTTAAACTAAAATAAATGAAAGATAAATACAAATAATGAAAAACAGCAAAAATTTGTAAAAATGAAAAAAAAAATCACATCATAAAATTACTGAAACTTAAACTAACATAAATGAAAGAAATACAAATAAAAAAAATTTAAAAAATGATAAAATAAAAAAAATCACATAAAATTACTAAAACTTAAACTAAAATAAATTAAAGCTAAATAGAAATATTTTTAAAAATTAATAAAATTGAAAAACAAATACAATAAAATTACTAAAACTAAATTAAAGCTAAACAGAAATATTAAAAACAAATAATAATGAACAAAATTACATAATAAAATTACTAAAACTTAAACTAAAATAAATTAAAGCTAAACAGAAATATTAAAAACAAATAAAAATGAACAAAATTACATAATAAAATTACTAAAACTTTAAAATAAAGTCAAACAGAAAAATTTAAAAAAGCAAAAATGAATTTAAAAAATCTCATAATAAAATTACTAAAACTTAAACTAGAATATATTACAGCTAAACAGAAATATTTCAAAAAGAAAAAAAAAAAGAAAAAAAAAATTACCAAAACTAAAATAAATGCAAGCTAATTGAATAAAAAACTAATACAAAATTAAAATTAAAAATAAAAGCTAATTCAAAAAATTAATAAATTAAATAAAACTAAAATAACACTGCTCTGGAATTTCATTTTCATTTCAGTTTTTTCTCCTAAACTTCCTGTAGGGAAATAAAAACAGACCCAAATGAGTCAATAATAAGAGCAATAAGTAAGAGTACCGAGCTATAAAAAAAATAATGTGGATTTGAAGTTGATGAGAAATGTTTGAG
>NW_015640464.1:392506-396410 GCF_001515625.1 Sinocyclocheilus rhinocerous
AACACCGCTCTGGAATTTCATTTTCATTTCAGTTTTTTCTCCTAAACTTCCTGTAGGGAAATAAAAACAGACCCAAATGAGTCAATAAGTAAGAGTACCGAGCTATTAAAAAATAATGTGGATTTGACGTTGATGAGAAATGTTTGAGTTCACATTGAGCTCTCTTTTGACTGCAGACTTTGGTATCAAATCTGTGCACACTTTGAGGCATTATTGAGATCTCTTATGCAACTCTAGGAGGTTTAGGTGAGATTACTGAGACCTTTTTCACAGGAAAAAAGGAGAAGACTTAAAGAAAAGTCTCCATTTGCTCTCCATTGTTGTACAGGAGAAACTATTGAGATAATAGATTCACGAAGGCTGATGTCAGATAATCGCTCCCGGCTCTGCTCACATCTCGTCTGCTGCAAGATATTTGTATAAAAATAAATCCCGATCTGCCGGGTGTGTGATGTACATCCGTCTCCAGAGGAGCCGCGCGGTTGTGTTGATTTGAATGAAACATGTAGAGTCTTTGTAGCAATTCCCATCATGCTCTTGTGTTACCGTTTCATGTCTGCATGTTACAGTGGTGTTATACGCAGATCGCTTTTTAATGTTCTCAGACCCGAGAGACGAGAGACGATTCTGGGACCTGCATAGGAAATCAAACTGAAAGATATACACCTGTAATACTACAATCAACAGTGATGCTGACTGTAAATCAAAAATTATATATTATATATTTATGTATTATATAGTTGAATATATATATATATATATATATATACAGTGGGTACGGAAAGTAGTAAAGGTCTAGTTCACATCAGCACAAGCAGACTTATTCATAATGAGCTTAATATCTGATGTTCAGATGTTCACAGGCTTATTAATACATGAAAGAAAAGCACTGAACTCTATAAATCTGACATCAAATTTTAAGGGGATGTACATGGCTTTCCTTTCATCCACATCTGACTTGATGACCTTATTCTTGCAATACTCACGGGTGTTTAAACACAGCAATATATACACAGGATCACCTCACACATCTGATCTCCAATCTGATATCTGTTAACATAAACGTTCAGCAGGGTTATTATGTATGTTAGTATGTTAGTTGCATTTAATGTAATACTCAACTCTGTGGAAAGTGTCAGAGATTTCTCACCGATGTCGGGGCTCTGGGTGTATTTGAGTAACAGATACTAGATAATGGCTTGGAATGCTCCAATATCACAGAAAGACCTTCAGAAACAGATTCGTGAGTCAGACACAAGGAAATACACATTGAAAACCAAATCATACACCATATTAAGAGATCAGTTGGTGATGACAGAGAGAAAGCCAATAAATAACTTTCATGTATCTATTAAAGACAATCTAATGTTGATAGAATGCATCAGTGTCATTCTGTCAATCAGCACAGACACTAAAAACCTATCACACCACACTTTAAGGGTTGCTCACAAAGAATGTGTATTAAAACAGCAATGCAACAGCACAGGCGTCTCAAACTCATTTTAAATTGATACGGTGTCTTAACATATGAGATGCTGGAAAGCGAGATGATATGCATCTCCAATGCATGCTTACAAAGCACAGATGAAGGCAAATAACATGCACAAATGAATGAAACATGCATTTAAAGTAAATGCACATTTAATGGAAACAAAGCATGAAAGATACTTTTAAAAGCAGAAACATGACACCTGTATTTCTGTGCAGAACATGCATATGAAATTACACCACACTCTGCATTTTTCCTCTTCTCTAGCTTGCTTCTTAATCTAGTTGTCTAATAAGCCTGGTATTGCATATTATGAATATTGTTGGCTTTTTGAAAAAATTACTTTTGTTGCTTTCTTTGGATAAAAGCATCTGCTAAATGCATACATGTAAATGTGTTTCACAGAGCTGAGAGCACTTTACTAAACTATTGGTATCTGAAAACATAAAGCACGTTATTTTACCAAAATAAGATGAATCATACAAAATGCATGTTCTTTTTTGTCCTGAATAAGATATTTGACATAACAGATGTTTTCATATAGTCCACAAGACAAAATAACAGCTGAATTTATAAAAATGTCCCCGTTCAAAAGTTTACATACGCTTGATTCTTAATACGGTGTCGTTACCTAGATGATCTATGAGTGTTTTTTGTTTTGTGATAGTTGTTCATGAGCTGTTTGTCCTGAACAGCTAAACTGCCCGCTGTTCTTCAGAAAAATCCTCCAGGTCCTGCAAATTGTTTGGTTTTCCAGCATCTTTTGCATATTTGAACCCTTTTCAGCTGTGACTGTATGATTTTGAGATCCATCTTTTCTTTCTAAACTTTCTTTCTTTCTTTCTTTATTTATAAAGTACTTTCACACAACTACCAGTTGATCCAAAGTGCTGTACAATACAGCTAAAATAAAACATAAGAAACCACAAAACATCAAAACACAATATAACAAAACAATTGACATGGCTAGATAAAAGCTATTGACAAAATATGTTTTTTAAGCAGGTATTTAAAAACAGGCAAAGAGGGTGCAGCTCTAAAAGAAGCTGGTAATTTGTTCCATAGACTAGGACCAGCAACAGCGAAAGCTCAGGCACCTCTGCAATGGATCCTCGATCTAGGAACAGAGAGGAGACCAAGATTACTGGATCTTAGGGACCTATTTGGTTTATAAGTATAGAGATTGCCTCGGAGAGATATGATGGGGCTTGATTATGCAGAGATTTAAAAACAAAAGTTAAAATTTGCTTTTTGAAAAAATTACTTTTGTTGCTTTCTTTGGATAAAAGCATCTGCTAAATGCATACATGTAAATGTGTTTCACAGAGCTGAGAGCACTTTACTAAACTATTGGTATCTGAAAACATAAAGCACGTTATTTTACCAAAATAAGATGAATCATACAAAATGCATGTTCTTTTTTGTCCTGAATAAGATATTTGACATAACAGATGTTTTCATATAGTCCACAAGACAAAATAACAGCTGAATTTATAAAAATGTCCCCGTTCAAAAGTTTACATACGCTTGATTCTTAATACGGTGTCGTTACCTAGATGATCTATGAGTGTTTTTTGTTTTGTGATAGTTGTTCATGAGCTGTTTGTCCTGAACAGCTAAACTGCCCGCTGTTCTTCAGAAAAATCCTCCAGGTCCTGCAAATTGTTTGGTTTTCCAGCATCTTTTGCATATTTGAACCCTTTTCAGCTGTGACTGTATGATTTTGAGATCCATCTTTTCTTTCTAAACTTTCTTTCTTTCTTTCTTTATTTATAAAGCACTTTCACACAACTACCAGTTGATCCAAAGTGCTGTACAATACAGCTAAAATAAAACATAAGAAACCACAAAACATCAAAACACAATATAACAAAACAATTGACATGGCTAGATACAAGCTATTGACAAAAGATGTTTTTTAAGCAGGTATTTAAGTACAGGCAAAGAGGGCGCAGCTCTAATTGAAGCTGGTAATTTGTTCCATAGACTAGGACCAGCAACAGCGAAAGCTCAGGCACCTCTGCAATGGATCCTCGATCTAGGAACAGAGAGGAGACCAAGATTACTGGATCTTAGGGACCTATTTGGTTTATAAGTATAGAGATTGCCTCGGAGAGATATGATGGGGCTTGATTATGCAGAGATTTAAAAACAAAAGTTAAAATTTTAAAAGTAATTCTAAATTTGACTGGTAACCAGTTTAGTGAAATAAGAATGGGCGAGATGTGATCGAATCTCCGTCTGCCTGTTAGCAACCTTGCAGCAGCATTTTGGACCATCTGTAAACGCATTATAGAGGACTGACTTATACCATAGTATAGTGAATTACAGTAATCTAAACGACATAGAACAAACAAGTGAATAATCTGTTCAAACTGTTTAACAGAGAGTAAAGATTTGATTTTTGATAAACGC
>NW_015640464.1:397026-428784 GCF_001515625.1 Sinocyclocheilus rhinocerous
AAATTATTAAAATTTGAAATAATCAAGATTGGGCCTCTTTAATAATGGAGTTACTGTAGCTGTTTTTAGGCAGTCAGGAACAACTCCAGTAATTAGACTAGTATTAAAAATAGTTAAAAAATCATGTCCAATGGTATTGAAAATCTAAATCTAATCTAACACTGACGACAGCTGAGGGACTCATACGCAACTATTACAAAAGACAAAAATTCAAACAATCACTGATGCATTGATAGCAGGGGGCAGGGCGGGGGGGGAGAGACCTTTGATCAGGATGAAGATGTGCAATTTTTTCTTATTCAGGAATAAAAATAAATAAATAACATGCATTTTGTATGATCCCTCTTATTTTGGTAAAATAATGAACATTCTGCAGATTCTGCAAGGTGTATGTTTTGACCACAGCTGTATCTTTCAGAATCTTTGATTTAATCTAAAATTCACACACACAGAGAGAGCATTAAATCAGCCAATGTTCCTGCATCATTAAGACTTTTCTTTAAGATCACACACTGCCAGATTGTTTTAACTTGAAACTCAAATATGCTGAACGTGGAAGGCGCACTAACGCTGTATTATTCACATTAGTAATTCATTCTAAAGGGGCAGAATTCCTCTGTTTCCCCTCAGACTCGCCTGAAACTGGGCCAAGTCAAGGTTAGCCGTTAAGCCGGGGAAACTCAAGCAGTGTAGCCCGAGAGCCTTTACTATAAGTAGAGCCATAGGCAGCGAGTTTTGATCTGGTGAGATATATTCTAGATGCATTAACACAGAGCCGTTGAGAGAGAGGCTTACGATGAGATCTTTAACTCGAGCAGTCCGAGCTGACAGATGTGCGATATCCTTCTCCATACGCAACACGCGGCTGCTCTTGCCAAGTGTAGCTGTAGGTCAGCACTCTCTCATTCGCTTTTTGCACTTCTCTCCATCCTTTTTTTGACGGTGTGGGTTATGATACGTGTGAAGCTCCAGTCGAGCATGAAAGTCATGTTCTGTGAGATGGAAGGCGGCCTCGGGCTTTGGCACCGTGGCTCTAGAACTGCCAAAACCTCCACACCCTCAGTGGGACCCACAGCACTGACCCGCTGCTGACACGCACACATACGGCCCAGAACCCGCTGTTGAAAAAATGCTAATGTGCTAAAAAAGTCATCAGGGTAACTTATTCGACAGGAGTTGCGTTTGATTTCTTCTGCTTGTCTGCACAAATTGAACAGCTCATGTTCGATATTTACTCTTTTAGACCTTTGCATTCATTTCGCATTGCACTTTAACAAGCCTGAGTTATTGCAAAATGTGTTTCACAGAGCTGAGAGCATTTCACAAAACTAGTGGTATCTGAAAGTGTAATCAAATTAGCCAAGAAACATTTAAAAAAAAGAATCGGCAGAACTTTCTACAGGCTCAGATGTCATGTGCATCTGGGGCCAGAGTCACAAAAATCATCTTGGGTCATTCTGTGTCACATCAAGCACATTTCAGAAACTTCCCCTGCTCCAATTTTTTGATTTTGTTCATATTTTTTCTGAAGAAAGATAAACATAAATAATGATGAAAGCCAAAATATTAAATATGATGGATGCACAATTCACTATTTTGTAGATGAGGGTCAAAATGACAATATTCACCTAAGATTACAGGGGGTAAAAATGACTTCAGAAAGATGGAAGCATCATCATGTTCCACAGAGATTGGTAGCTCTATTAGCAAAATCTGCTGACTTTATCCATCTTTGTTGCATTATATGCCAGTGGTGACAGTTCAAAAATGGGGGGGGGGGAAGCATTTTTCAAGTTTTTTCTCCAAAGTTTGCATGCCTGTAACTCAAGAGGCATTCAAAATATCTTAATACCCTTCTAGATTTTAGGTCTTAAACTTTTTTTTGGAATCATAATTTTTAAGGCCCTATATGTTTCAGTTCCAGAGATAAAGGGATCTCAACATGACTCCAAAAGTAAACGTGTATACATTTCCAGTGGTCAAAAACCAAATGTGGGTCACTTTGCATACAGATGATACTTTTTTTTCTTTTAAAGAGAACATTATTTGTCTTAAGAACAAATTATGTTGAAACTAGAAATATCTCTTGTTTCCTTTTATCAAAACAATCACATAGATAGAACATGCAATAAATACTCTTTTTCCAAAGTTTGCATGCCAGTAACTCAAAAAGTATTAAAGATATCTCAATATGATTTAAGACTCTGGTTCTTAACAACCTTTTCTTTGGTATCTTAATTTTTCAAGCCCTGTATGGTTTAGTCCCAAGGATATGGGGAGCCCAATGCGACCTGATGTCCAAATTATTGAATTTTACCCATTTTCAGTGGCTGAAAACCAAATGTGGCTCACTTTGCATAAAGCTGATGCTTATTGTATTGAGAAAACAATGTCTGAAGAACAAATAATATCGAAAGTAGAAATGTATCTTGTTTCCCTCTATTAAAACAAATACATAGAACATACCTGAGTGCCAAGAATGTTCTTTTCCCAGAGTTTGCATGCCTAAGTGCATTTCTTGAGAAATCAAAATCGTTTCTTAAAGAAATTTCAAGACAGATTTTAGAAGTAGTTAAGGAATTTCTTAACATAAATTCTAAGAAGTAAGAAAGTTATTTTTTGTTGTTGTTGTTGTTGTTGCTCTTATACGTGGTGAATGCTGTTGAATAATTACACTGTAAAAAAAAAATTCTGTAGTTTTTACAAAATACTTTTGGCAGCTGTGGTTGCCAGAATAATTTTGTAAAAAATGGGAACTTACTGTTAACCTATTAACAGTTTTTTTTCCGTAGCGTTTTGACAAAATTTTACAAGTTAAAATTACACTTATCTTTTACAGTGTAGGTCATATTTACCAAATGAAATATGAATATTTGTTACTGAATTTCGAATTCAGCAGAAAGCAAAAAGCTGATTTATGCATAATCATGTCAGATCATTTTTTTTATTTGTTTGCAGAACTTTCTACAGGCTTTAAATGAGAAATTCTTAAATATTTTCCAACGAACAAATAACTTTGTCTTTAACTTTTTTAAAGACTTAAAAAATATAAATTCTAAGCAGTTTGTAAAATTGTTCCAAAGTGCATTTCTTCAAGAAATTCTTAAATATTTTCTTTAAAATGTAATTAAGTCAAAGGTTTTCTTAAGAAAAAGTTTAAGAAAATTCTTAATATAAATTCTAAAAAGTTCATAAAAAATTTCCTAAATGCATTTCTTGAGGAAAATCTTAAATATTCTAAGAACAAAGAAAGTTCACAACAAAAAGTTTCACAGAGAGAAAGAAGTTAAGAAATTTCGTAATATAAATTCTACGAACTTCGTAAGAATGTTCCAGTTTTTGAGAAGTGCAGTTTTTGAAAAATTCTAATATTTTCTTGAGAACATTTTTTTCCTTGGTGAGGCACTTTCATATGTGCTGAATGCTTTATTGCTTGCTTTATGTCTATTTGAGTGTTTTTTTTTTGTTTTGTTTTTTTGTAGAATTGTTACTGAATTCTGAATTCAACAAAAAGCTGAAAAAAAAGAGTCACGTCACATACAATCACTTCAGATCATTAAGATGAGTGGAGTCACGTCAGAGCATTCATGCAAATCCCTAGTAACACTAATATATTATAAAATTTACAATAATATGTACAACTGAGCAGCTCATATTCAGTATTTACTCCCCTACACCTTTGCATTCATTTAACATTGCACTTTAACAAGCCTGAGTTATTGCATCCTCCAATGCACACATACACACGAACATGATACTAAAACGGAGTAGCAGCCATTTTTGTGAGAATAAAACAGTAAGCGAAAGCCCTCTCCTCCACCCACAACATGTGGGAAGGCCAATCCGGGGCTATTGTTGGCCGTCGTCCTATCATTAGCACTAACCTTGAGTCCTGGCTGCAAGCTGTAATCTGAACAGAGCCATGCGGGAGTCAGAGGCTGCCTGCAGTGAATTATTAATGAACAGCATCAGGTCGCTCTCCCTTCCTGCTCTTCAGGAAACTGGGTGCTGCTTGCAGGCATTCAGAGTCACACACACACACACACACCTATCAAGGTAAAACGGATCATCCGAGTCTGGCCTAGCGCAGTTTAGTTTGCCAAATTATAATCGATTCGTGGATATGATTCATCCGACCCTCTTACTCGTGATGCATTAAATAATATGAGAGAAAAATAAATGGCACAAAAGTAGAACAGTGTAATACGTGTTCGTTAAGATGAGCTCCATCAGCTCAGACACTTGGGACAATCTGTTGAAAATCGACTAATGAGAATGATATTGTGAGGGAGGCATGCGGGAGTCAGAGGCTGCCTGCAGTGAATTATTAATGAGCAGCATCAGGTCGCTCTCCCTTCCTGCTCTTCAGGAAACTGGGTGCTGCTTGCAGGCATTCAGAGTCACACACACACACACACACACCTATCAAGGTAAAACGGATCATCCGAGTCTGGCCTAGCGCAGCTTAGTTTGCCAAATTATAATCGATTCGTGGATATGATTCATCCGACCCTCTTACTCGTGATGCATTAAATAATATGAGAGAAAAATAAATGGCACAAAAGTAGAACAGTGTAATACGTGTTCGTTAAGATGAGCTCCATCAGCTCAGACGCTTGGGACGATCTGTCGAAAATCGACTAATGAGAATGATATTGTGAGGTGCTGCAGTTATAATGAGAAATAACAAGGAAGAGGCTAAATTGTAGCCAGAGAGCTGGAATTATGTGAAAATAAAATAAATGTGAAGGACTATTAAAGCAGATGTTTTGGATCTAGCGCAAATGTCTGGCCAACAGTGCTTCGACAGACTCTGCGGTAAATAATAAAGAGGCTGTGAACATCACATACCTTCAGCTGATGCAGGTCTGTTGGATTCACCTGTTGAATTAAAAAATAAAATAAAATCTTAATACAGCTTTAGAATGGCAGAGAAAAGCATTATGCATGCTCAAAAGAGAGTACCCACTTTTTCCCATTCATTTTCTACATAAGGATTGTAAAAAATTAAATGAAATAAAACATCTTCAAAATACATTTTTTTGAAAGGAATGAACCAAAACAACTAAAAAAGCAAAAGAAATACATCAAGTAAGAAACTGAACTAAAATCATATACACACATTTGGCAATACATTTAAATTAAATTGTATTTATACTTTAAACTATATAAATCAATATAGTTTTATGAAGATAACATATATATACACACACACATACTACTGTTTAAAAGTCACCAAAGCTGCAATTATTTGATCAGAAATACAGAAAAAACATTAATATTATGAAATAATGCAATATATTTTAAAATGTAATTTATTTCTGTGATCAAAGCTGAATTTTCAGCATCATTACTCCAGTCTTCAGTGACACATGATCCTTCAGAAATCCTTCTAATATGCTTGGAATTAATTCCATCTTGTATTCGTTTAATTATTTGCAAGATGAATTACAGGTAATAGTCCAATTACTAATAGGGTTACTGGGAAACAGATTAGTTAGGGTTGCACTTAGCAGCAGCATATTATGTAGTGTTTAGCAGGTATTAATATAAACTGCAATAGAATAGGTGGTACCGGTGTAGTGCCGAAATTTGCACCCTGCCAAATTATGCACCCCCTAGTATTGGTAGGTTTAGGAGTAGGTGTGGGGGAGGGGATAGGATTAGGGGTGGGGCTGGGATTAGGCAATCAGGTAGCGATTTCAACGAGGGGGTGCATAATCTGGCAGGGGTGCAGAATTCGGCACAACACCGGGAAAGACGTGCACATCACCAGCGTCACCGCTTGGCAAGTTTCGGTACCAGGGATGCAAACTTGTCACCTTTCGTGAAATTCGCCGTTTTGCATTCAAAATGGGTAATTTGTGTGATTTGTGTAGATCCGCTCAAAGTCACCCGCTTTCAAACGCTCCTGTGTGTTTTTGTGTGCGCGCTCTGGTTTCGAATTACGAAACCAAATGTTTCTATTTACAACATGTTTTGCAGCGTTGAGTATTGTAGCCAATCACAGGCATCTCTGTTGAACACAGTGGCCAATCAGAGGTGTTTACTGTAGGTTAGTCAGAATCGGCTCTGATCTCATTTTTGTTTTCGCAAGTTTACGTAGTTCTACACGCTCACAGATCTTCCTATTATCACAAGACAAAAAGAAAACATACACGATGTAAATAAGATATTCATTGTGTAGTTAGTTATTGATTATATCAGGCGTTTTCGCGTGAGTAAGCTCGGACAGTTGCGCCATAAGGGAAGCGCCCTTTGTTCGGTATCTCTTACTACATTCACAGTTTGAAGAAAAGTTTAAGAGGACCAAACGTCACGTATACTGTTTCAAGGAATGACAAACGCGAGTGTAAAAAATTATGCGAGTGAATCCGCTAAATTGATCCGCGATTGACGGTGATAACTGTAGCAATGGACGGAACAAACTATCTGACAAGCCGATGTCAAAACAGAGCTGTGCTTTAAGTGATGCAGAGTAAATTCAGAGTAACAAAACTACAGCAGCAACAAGTCTGTGTTGCCTTTAGCAGGTAAAGATAACTTAAAGCTCTCCTTTGATGTGTCCTTTTAAGGCAATGTTTGAAAAATTTAAATTTTAAATTAAATCTAAAAAAAAAAAGCCAAAATATTTAATGCATTATTTAATTATTATTCCATTAATAATTAACTTAATTTGTAGTTAACTAGTTAAGTATTTAAATAATTTACCATACTAGGCTGTTGGTGTCTGCGCTTATTTATTTATTTATTTATTTATTTTTAAATGACATGAGACTTTGTGACTTCCTGCACTTGCTATATCATAGTCATTTTATAATAAATCCAAAAGCAAGACATGAAAAAAACTAGGGAGTTAAAATGACAACTGAGCTAATGGGTGATCCTCTGCTGCCATCTACTGGATATAATGGTAATTTCATGTAATTTTCATCTTAAGTCTTTGTTTTCCACCAGGAGACAATTTTTTCCCCCTGTCGTCTTCATGAATGAAAGTGAACTTTTAAAGTGAATTTTTGGCAGAGTTAAAAAAAATAATAATAAAGGCTTTAAATTATTATAAGTCTTTAAAAAATGTAGGGTTTTATTTGGGGGGGGGGGGCTCGTCTTTGTCATCCATGATTAGTTTGCATCCCTGCATCCCTACACAGTGTATTGCTGCCAGTGGGGAGCCTACAAATCAATATAAATAAATATCATTACATTTACTTAGTTGACATTATTTATTTAGCTCTTATACATTAAATTAGTTGAGTTAATATAATTAGTTGTCAACTAATAAAACTATTAAAGCTGATGAAAACATACCTCAGGTCAACAATGAACCAAGAGAGGCTGTCAGCACTGGCACTAATTTCAATTGAACGGAACATACGAAGGTCTTTGGATATGGAGGACATTTGCTGTAGCTAAGGCTCGTAAGCAACATTTTTAAGGTGACAATCCGTTATTATAAATATGAAGATTGTACTGTATCTTCAAGATTGTATTGTAAAGTATTGTACCTTGTCATAAAGATGAAGACTGATATTTTGTTAAAGAATAAGCACTTTGTTTAAAAAAATAAACAATTTATGTTCTATTATATGTGTTTTAAGTACTTTTGGTATGTTGTATAAATATATATCTAGGTAACGAAGATATATTAACAAAATAATCTTTTAGAAGGGCCTCATCTATTCATTTTGCCTTGGGCCCCCACTTCATCTTGGTTCGCCTCTGGGGCCATGCCACATTTTCATCTAGAAATACTAGCCACACTTTTCAAATGTCTGCAGTATCACAGATCGCCTGCCACAAATACCCGCATGAATGTTTGACAGATGACAAATGTTTCTGTTTGCTATCAGAAGGCCGCTCTGGTGCTGTACGGGTAATACTGACAAGACATTATGAGCAGCAGGAGCACCTGCTGATTTAAATACAGGAAATGCTCAGGGCTCAATTACCGTCTCCTCCAGACAGCAGGTGGCATAATTGAACGAGACACCAGAAAGGTGTGTGTGTGTATGTGTGTTTGCTGAGGAATGAGATCACTACAACACAGTTTAACACACACATCACATGTAAGACATTTCATAGCCATGCAAGCCAATACTGCTGCCTGCTGTATTACTATATATTTGACAATTAAGCTTTAGATTGATTTGACATTAAGGATTAAGAAATGAAATTGAGGAAAAGAGCCTTTTTAATGATGAAATTCATCAAAATGCCCTTTAGAGAGAAATCTGTATCCACATCGGCCATTCAAATACCGAATTGGTCAAAACTTTATATAATGTATAACACAGTATAAGTGCATTTCTTGAGAAATATATTTCTCTTTCTATAAACTAAAAAAAAAATGCATGTATATATATATATATATATATAGACACACACATATATTTTAAACATACATATAAAATACATATATACAGTTTTAAAGCAATTTTTTCTCTATATATAATATATATCATATAAACGTTAATACAAAATTATACATAAAAATACGTTTTTCTCTGTATATAAAATGTATGCATGTACACACATATACATATGTGTGTGTGTGTGTATGTGTGTGTATTAAATATTTATTAAAAAAAATACATAAAGTTTTTGTTTATAACTTTTTTTGTATATAACTAAGTTTCTCTCTGTATGTATATATATATATATATATATACTTTAATATATAAACTATACATAAAATGCATATATGCATGTATATATTCTATAGATTCTTCAGTTCAAGCATCAGATCAGGTAGAAATAGCTTCTTAAAGTAACTACTGCACACATTATCATTTTAACAATGTACAGACAGTCAATAGATGTACTTCAATAAGCCACATTTGTAGAAAAGTCATTTTTAGTTCAAGTATTTGTCTCTCTTCATTTCTCATTGCGGTTCAGTGTGTGTGACAGGCTGTGTGATTAGATAAGTCTTGCATGAGCTGCTTTAAGCTCAGGCACTGGACTCGTCTGTATCCTCTGAGCCGACCTGTGCCCTATGTGACTGCGTACATCCTACCAGCCTTCTCCAGCTCCTAACCAGCATACCAAATCACACACACACACACACACTAACGTTTATGAGGACTCTCCATAGGCGTAATGATTTTTATACCTAACCCTAACTGTATATTCTATCTCCTTACTCTAACCCTACCCCTAAACCTACACATCACACAAAACTACTTGCATTTTTTGAATTTCAAAAAATGCCATTTAGAATGTTTTTTAAGCCATTGGTTTACAAGGACATGAAGTGTCCTCATAAACCATGTTTACGTTGTAAATGTCATTATACTTACTTCAGGACAGGTTTCAATACACTGACTGGACTATGTTTGCTTCTCAGGCTGCCTGTGGCTCTCACACTGACATTGATATCTATACCTCCTCTGTAATGGATTACATCACCACCATTGACAGTGTTACAACAGAGAAACAGATCACAACGTACCCTAATCAGAAGCCATGGATGAACAAGGAGTTGCGACTCCTGCTGAAAGCCCGCAACACTGCCTTCAGATCAGATGACGCTCAGGCCTACAGCAAATCCAGGACTAACCTGAGAAGGTGCATCAGAAAGGCCAAGTACTGCTACAAGCTAAAGGTAGAGGAACACTTTTCCAACTCTGACCCCCGACGCATGTGGCAGGGCATCCAGGTCATCAGTGACTACAAGCCAAGCAACTCCACTCCAATGGTCACAGACGTCTCTTTCCTTAACGAGCTGAATGACTTTTATGCTCGCTTCGACAGTGACAGCAAGGAGACGGCCACCAATATCACACTCTCAGCAGACCACCAACCCCTCAAACTCACCTCCACAGATGTCTACACTGCATTGAGCCGGATCAACGCACGCAAGGCTGCTGGCCCCGATGGAATTCCTGGACGTGTGCTTAGGGCATGTGCAGAGCAGCTCGCAGGGGTCTTCACAGACATTTTCAACCTGTCCCTCACCCAAGCAACTGTGCCAACATGCTTTAAGTCCACATCCATTGTGCCAGTGCCGAAACACTCCTCCCCGACGTGCCTGAATGACTACCGCCCCGTAGCACTCACACCTATTGTTATGAAGTGCTTTGAGCGACTGGTCCTAGCTCACCTTAAGAACTGCCTCCCACCCACACTGGACCCACACCAATTTGCCTACCGTAGCAATAGGAGCACAGAGGATGCAGTATGCACAGTGCTGCACTCGGTACTCACACACTTGGACAATAACAACACATATGTGCGGATGTTGTTTGTTAACTTCAGCTCAGCATTTAACACTGTCATTCCCTCCAAGCTGACCACTAAACTTGGAGACCTGGGCATTAACACCTCACTCTGCAACCGGATTATGGAATTTCTGACCAACAGGCCTGAGCATGTTAGGTCAGGCCACACCTGTTCCACCACCATCACACTCAACACCGGCGTACCACAGGGCTGTGTGCTGAGCCCATTCCTCTACTCCCTCTACACCCACGACTGCAGGCCTGTGCATGGATCCAACTCCATCATCAAGTTTGCAGATGACACCACGGTGATTGGCCTCATCAGAGACAACGATGAGACTGCCTACAGGGAGGAGGTACAGCACCTGGCCGCATGGTGCGCTGACAACAACCTGCTCCTTAACACCAGTAAGACAAAGGAGCTTATTGTGGACTTCAGGATGAAGAAAGGAAACACGCATGACCCCATCCACATTAATGGGACAGTTGTTGAACGTGTCTCCAGCTTCAAGTTCCTGGGAACCCACATCTCGGAGGACCTGTCCTGGACCACAAACACCTCCAGCCTGGTCAAGAAGGCTCACCAGCGCCTCTTCTTCCTTAGGACACTGAAGAAGAACCAGTTGTCTTCAGCCATCCTGGTGAACTTCTACCGGTGTGCAATCAAGAACATCCTGACCAGTTGTATCACAGTCTGGTATGGGAACTGCTCAGTTGCTGACCGCAAGGCACTGCAGAGGGTGGTGAAAACCGCCCAACGCATCACAGGGACACCACTTCCTGCTATTGAGGACATCCAGAGGAAACGCTGTCTACGTCGAGCTCGCAGCATTCTTAAGGACTCCTTTCACCCTGACCATAGACTGTTTAACCTCCTGCCCTCCGGGAGGCGCTTCAGGAGCCTCCGGACAAGGACCAGCAGACTTAGGAACAGCTTTTTCCCTACAGCTGTCTCCTTACTGAATTCTGCCCGCTGATCACCACTACACTACACACTCCTCAACACTACATCTGGTTTACAAAAAAAAAAAAAAAAACGGTTACACTTGTTATTACTTGCACTACTGTCTGTACATCCAGAATACTGAATGATCCATTTGCACACTGGAATATTTTCTATGCACTCTTTTAAATGTCCATTGCACTTGTGTTTTGTACAGCTTAATGTATCGCTTACATATTCATTTGTAAATGATGTTCATATGTTCATAGTTTCTGCTTATAGTGTACATACACTTATTACATAATCCATCTGTATAGTATGTTCATAGTACACCTATCTGTATATCATGCTGATAGTATTTAAAAATCTGTAAATTATGTCCATAGTACTGCCTTATCTGTATATTTATTGTACATTTGTAACATATTGGAGACACTGTATATCCTGTACTTACTGCTTATTGCACTTCTGGTTAGATGCTAACTGCATTTCGTTGCCTTGTACCTTACATGTGCAATGACAATAAAGTTGAATATAATCTAATCTAATCTATACACATTTGTGTCCTCTTAAACCATATATACCAGAATACTGGATATTTGTCCCAAATAACTGTTACAAGACTAAGTGGCAAGTTAGAACAGACTCTACAGACCTTTACACATTGCCATCATGTACCGCAGAGGAGGTTTACACCTGCTGAAGCTCCGATTCTGCTCTGAAATCAAATATTAAAGTCAACATGAAACTGCATTCGCTTCCCAATTTACTTCCTTAATGTGATGCATTTCTAAATGACACACAATACTGAAAACAAATACCTGTTACTATAGCTAGCAGGCGCCTTGAACAGAAAGTGCACTATGGTACTAAACCCTGGTATTACAAAAAAAAGTGTTAAACAAAAAGACAATATTAATTTACTTTAACCAAAGAAATGTAAAAGTACATTAATTACGCTTATCTCAGTGGCCTTGCGCTGTAGGCTAAATATCATAACAAAGTATCTAAATACAGTAATATGGTACTAAGTAGATTTTGAACATGCCTTTTTCCTTTTGAACAGATAATGAATAAACTAATAAAGCTTTATTTTAAAGTGCATGTTATTAACAGCATACAGTCTTTTGACTCAAGTAAACACATCATATACTACAAGGAAATTCCAAAAAAATAGTGATAATACAAAAATTGCAATAAATTGCACCTTAAAATATATTACAACAGTTATAAACAGTTATTTTAAATCATAATATTATTTCATATTATTAATGTTTTTACTGTATTTTTGATCAAATAATTGCAGAGTAGATTAGCAGAAGAGACTTCAAAAAATTATTTACAAGACTTTTAATTATCCTGTAGTTTATAGAAAACTATTATCTAAAGGAATCTGAGACTACACTACTGTTTGACGTTAATTGTTAGCTAGATTTCATAAAAACTATAAAACAATAGCCCATGAGGTTTATGTCACGTCAGCTTAGAAGGAAAGTCAGGTGGTCTAATTACAGTTAACAAAAGATTATAAAGACAAACATTTTACTTCTTTAGAATGACATTCTGACATTTCTGAATGATCCATTTTGATTTCATGTTGAAGTCTTACTGAAGCTAACACAAAATGAGTTACTAAAAAGAATCTAGGCCTTTTACTCACACTGGATTCATGTTGCAAACACACTAAAGTAAACGCTCCCCCACTGTTGAATTGCTTCCATTGTGTATCAGACTGTGTAAACTGCAGCAAAGTCTCTGCTGTTAGTGTGTACAATAAAAAATTGCTGCATACACAACAATAGGAACAATAGCGCAGGACGGCGTATGTGTTTGCTCAGCATATTAAGATGATGCTGCTTTAGAAGAAGAGCACACAATGCTTTAATCACATGTACACTTAAACAAAAGGAACATATCAGGCAGAGGAATGAGCGAGGCTTTAATTGGGTGTTTATGCAGTTCAGACTCTGGGTAGTCATGGAATTAGTAATGAATGGTGACACAGTAATAATCATGGTAAGAAATTACACTCCTCTGAGGTTAAGAGACGGCAAAGACACAAATGAATAAACCAACCGCTTAAAGCACAAAAACAGCTATTAAAGGGGTATTTCACACAAAAAAAGAAACATTTACTCACACTCATATCATTCAAAAAGCTGTATGACTAGTCTGTGAAACACAAAAGAAGATATTTTGAGAAATGAAAATTTGAGAAATATCTTCGTCTATTTAATGGAAGTAAATGGTAAATGTCTTCAAAATATATTTTGTGTTCAAGTAAATCATACAGGTTTTGAAGAAAATAAGGGTGAATAAACGATGACAGAGTTCATTTAGAAGGGTCTCCAAAAATAATCAGGCACATATAATGAATCAGTGTATCTGTACACAGAGGTTATTATTAGCGTTTGCAATTAAAATATATGAATTTACGGCAGATCTGAATGACTCAAATGGATGGCGAGTATTTACGGCATGAATCTGTAGAGCTGAAGCATGTGTGGGGATTCGCCGTGGGGACGGATGCTGTCACCGTGGCCCATTTTTCACTGGATCATCAAAAAAAGTATCAGAACCTTTGTCGGCAAAAACAGAGTTCATTTAGAAGGGTCTCCAAAAATAATCAGGCACATATAAAAATATATATAATATAATTAATGTAATGTAATGTAATACAATATAGTATAATACATGAAAAAATCAGGCACTTATAAATAATAATATAGAATAATATATTTAAAATAATCCAAATAATATTTTTTATGAAATATATTTTGAAATATAATATTTTTGAATCTGTAGAGCTGAAGCGTGTGTGGGGATTCGCCGCGGGGACGGATGCTGTCACCATGGCCCATTTTTCACTGGATCATCAAGAAAGTATCAGAACCTTTGTCGGCAAAAGACAAGCTTGCACCGTCATCAGATTTGTTGCTATGCGAATGAGTCTTTGTTCACACGGGCTCCATTTTGCTTATCCTTTCAAAACATCCCGGATACACAAGAGAGAGAGAGAGAGAGGAAGGAAGGAAGACAGCAGTTACGCTACACACTAGAAAGTGTTTGCTGATTTGACAAGCTCCAACATACGCAGAGAGGTTGTTCAAATTAAGCTCTGGCTGTTTATCATTCCTCAAGCGGCAGATCATCAGAAAGCGTTTACCTTCTATCTACTGCATTTCCATAGCAGCGTCTTCGTGCTTACATGTGATTTCCATAGGGAGACCTACTGTATGCATCAGAATAGCATCGCTCTGTTATGTAACAGTCTCTTGTTTATTGTAGTTGGACAGTCGACAGAGGTGCAAGTGAAAACATGTGGCCCTGAGCTACTCCGAAAATCATTTCAACCTTTTGAATCAACCCCTCAATTTGGCAAATTAAGGCTCTCAGCCAAAGCGGGCCCTGTAAGTGTATTCACTGGTAATGTGCCAATGCAGCTCAGGGAATTAACTTAATCATCTCCTTCATTTACAAAGCCAAGAGGGCAATTACTGCAGTATAGACGGATGGTTGAAGCAATAAAGCAACGGATCATTCTGCTATCGCTCATTTTAAACTGTGTGGCAATTTGCAAAGCATTAATTACATTTTGGTAATTGAGCAATTAGTCCAATCAGTCTGTTGTAGAGATAAGCTTGTGCGTTCATCTCTGTGTTTTCAGTGTGACAACCTTATATATAGAAAATAAAGACACTGTGCATAATAGAAAACTATTATTTAGCTTGACTCGTTGGCCGTCAGATAACCCACCTCTAAACACTTATACTGAATGAACAAAACAAACTGTGACTGTGAATGTCTTTTCCAGTCTAAGTGGGCAGTTCTTAGTCAGAATACTGTGCAGTGTGGATCAGATTTTATGATGTTTAGTCAAAGCTCTGGCTATGTGAGAATAGGAGGTCTACATTACCTGGAAAGAGCCGTCCGGCAGCATTCCCATTCATCTCAATGACAGTCGTTCGGCTGCTGCAGGACGCCCTGAAGTACGCAAAGATCTCTGCACTGGAAAAAGTCACACAGGGAAAATATTTTAAGTCAGTTACAAACTTTTAATAGTCTCCTAAATGAATCAGGCAATTATAATATAATATAATATAATATAATATAATATAATATAATATAATATAATATAATATAATATAATATAATATAATATAATATAATATAATATAATATAATATAATATAATATAATATAATATAATATAATATAATATAATATAATATAATATAATATAATATAATATAATATAATATAATATAATATAATATAATATAATACAGAGTGGATCAAGATGACAATAGAGTCTTTGTAGCATATACAAGAGGGCATATATATATTACATTATTATATTATTTATATTATATTATACCATGTACTATCAGTTAACATCTTATATGCTTATGGTTTGTCTAGAATGAATTGCTAAACAATTCCGTATGGTGAAAAACTATGATTATTTTTAATAAATGTAGTTATGTATTAATTATTTGCGTTTTTTTCTAATGTTGATTCAATAAAATTGCCTAACACCACCCCTTAACTGTGGTAAATTCACTGTAAAACAGTCTCTCGTGGCTTATCGCTGCATTGTGTGTGTGTCGATGTCACAGCACAGCGTCTCTAACAGCCCTGCTCTAATGAGCACTGATAGGCAAAAAAGGATGGGGGCGGGGCAATGCTAATCTAGGTCATTGCATTTTTTACTATTTTTTACTACAATTCCAGTGACATTTAAACTCAACCCACATAATATTTTTTATGATTATTTTTAATAAATGTAGTTATGTATTAATTATTGGCATTTTTTTCTAATGTTGATTCAATAAAATTGCCTAACACCACCCCTTAACTGTCGTAAATTCACTGTAAAACAGTCTCTCGTGGCTTATCGCTGCATTGTGTGTGTGTCGGTGTCACAGCACAGCGTCTCTAACAGCCCTGCTCTAATGAGCACTGATAGGCAAAAAAGGATGGGGGCGGGGCAATGCTAATCTAGGTCATTGCATATGTAAATGCACAGCTGGCCTCTCTCTCACTGTAGTGGAGATGGAGTGTCTGCATGTCAGCCGATATTAGCTCCACAGAGGCAGGCATGCAGGCCACAGGGTTACAGCAGTGGCAAACTGGCCCTGTGGTCTCATCGCAGAGAATTAACACCACCACTAACGGTGTCAAAGCCAGACGCCGTCACTGAGCCCACACCAATACCCACTCTCAGTGTCAACGACTGACCCGGGGCGCAGTCTGACTGACAGAAGGATCTCAGCTATATCTGCCTGTGTGATTATGTCATGACTGAACAGCATGTTTGCTCTGTTCCAAGACCAGTCAAATCACCCTTACTAGACAGCATTTTAAGACATCAGAGACAAAGCAGCATTTGATTTGTGTGGCATGCAGTTGCTTAGGGTGACCATACGTGCCATTTTCCCTGGCCAGGATTTGATTTGGCTTCTGCTCTAATGAGCACTGATAGGCAAAAAAGGATGGGGGCGGGGCAATGCTAATCTAGGTCATTGCATATGTAAATGCACAGCTGGCCTCTCTCTCATTGTAGTGGAGATGGAGTGTCTGCATGTCAGCCGATATTAGCTCCACAGAGGCAGGCATGCGGGCCGCAGGGTTACTTACAGCAGTAACTGGCCCTGTGGTCTCATCGCAGAGAATTAACACCACCACTAACGGTGTCAAAGCCAGACGCCGTCACTGAGCCCACACCAACACCCACTCTCAGTGTCAACGACTGACCCGGGGCGCAGTCTGACTGACAGAAGGATCTCAGCTATATCCGCCTGTGTGATTATGTCATGACTGAACAGTATGTTTGCTCTGCTCCAAGACCAGTCAAATCACCCTTACTAGACAGCATTTTAAGACATCAGAGACAAAGCAGCATTTGATTTGTGTGGCATGCAGTTGGAGTATTGTAAATCAGCCACTTTTGCGGTTGTATTTGGGTTAGGGTGCTGTTTTTTAAGGTAGTTGCTTATGTAGACAGCGAGATGGCTCACTTGGCTCACAGAGCTCTCAATGTTTGGCCAATAGGTTGCAAACATGTAATCTCGCTGTATGTGTGTTCTGGAGTAACTGTAGCAAACCTCAGTACTCAAGGGCACGATAGAGTTTCCTTCAAATGTTGGTTGTTAAACTTTCTTTGTGGGCCGCAGGGAGTGATGATGTCAAAAACAACACTGATGCTTATAGAAAGAAACCATAATATCATTACAGAATGAGACCCATAGGAAAGAAAAATCACAATTAGATCTAATTAATATCTTAATTGCTTCTCCTACCTGTATACAGCTTTGAGATTAAATAGATTGCAAATGGAGACTTGTCCCCTGCTTTTCAGACGTTTCTCCTGAGAAAAAGTCTCCATCTCACATCAGAATCAGAAAGAGCTTTATTTACACACACAAGAAATTCGTCTTGGTGTCTTGCATCTCCTCAAGGGTTTCGGAAGAGATCTCAATAATGTCTCAAACTGTGCTCAGGTTTGTCAGGATACCAAAGTCTGCAAAACGAAAATCAGAGACTCAATATGAAACAGGGTTATTATAGTTTTAACTAAAACTAAAACCATAAAAAAAAAAAAAATTCATTACTGAAAATAAAAGTTAAATCAAATAATATTTTAAAACCTTTTTCTATTTCAGCTAGTTGACAAGACAACATTTCTCATTTTATTTCAGTTTAACTTCATGTACTATAAATAGCAAACTCAAACTAAAATAAAACAAAAAAACTATATAGACATATTTAAAATAGTAATAATAATAATAATAATAATAATAAATATAAACTACCAAAAATGGCAAAAACACACAACAAAATTACTAAAACTTATAAAACTTAAAAATCAAATAATATTTTAAACCCTTTTTCTATTTCAGCTAGTTGACAAGACAACATTTCTCATTTTATTTCAGTTTAACTTCATGTACTATAAATAGCAAACTCAAACTAAAATAAAACAAAAAAACTATATAGACATATTTAAAATAGTAATAATAATAATAATAATAATAATAAATATAAACTACCAAAAATGGCAAAAACACACAACAAAATTACTAAAACTTAAAAATAAATAATAATAATACAACTTCTAACACATTGTAAAACTCTAAAACTTTTTTTTAATCCATTAGGGGGAAAAAATAAGATTACATATTACATCTTAATGTAAAAACAAATAAAACATACATATTACATCTTAATGTAAAAACAAAAACAAAAACATACATATTACATCTTATTGTAAAAACAAATAAAACATACATATTATTATACAAACACATTTCAGCTAGTTGCCAAAGCAACATTTGTCATTTTATTTCAGTTTAACTTCATGTATAAATAGCAAACTCAAACTAAAATAAAACTAAAAAACTATATAGACATATTTAAAATAGTAATAATAATAATAATAATAATAATAAATATAAACTACCAAAAATGGCAAAAACACACAACAAAATTACTAAAACTTAAAAAATAATAATAATAATAATACAACTTCTAACACATTGTAAAACTCTAAAACTTTTTTTTAATCCATTAGGGGGAAAAAATAAGATTACATATTACATCTTAATGTAAAAACAAATAAAACATACATATTACATCTTAATGTAAAAACAAAAACAAAAACATACATATTACATCTTATTGTAAAAACAAATAAAACATACATATTATTATACAAACACATTTCAGCTAGTTGCCAAAGCAACATTTGTCATTTTATTTCAGTTTAACTTCATGTATAAATAGCAAACTCAAACTAAAATAAAACTAAAAAACTATATAGACATATTTAAAATAGTAATAATAATAATAATAATAATAATAAATATAAACTACCAAAAATGGCAAAAACACACAACAAAATTACTAAAACTTAAAAAATAATAATAATAATAATACAACTTCTAACACATTGTAAAACTCTAAAACTTTTTTTTAATCCATTAGGGGGAAAAAATAAGATTACATATTACATCTTAATGTAAAAACAAATAAAACATACATATTATTATACAAACACGTTTCAGCTAGTTGCCAAAGCAACATTTGTCATTTTCGTTTATTTAGTTACACTGAAGTACTAAAATAACTAAAACTTAATAAATGAAAACTAATTAATGAAAAAATAATAAATACTATATAGACAAATAAAAAGCTAATACAATTAAAAACACATAAAAAAACAACACCTTTAAAATTAAAGTGAAAAAATATAATAATAAATATAATAAAATCGAATTCAAATATTAAAAACTAATACATAACATAATCAATAATACTAAAATAACACTGATATATTTATATATATATTTTAATTTAAAAATAATAATTTGTTATGTGAGTGATCTTGTTTTAAAGATATTTTTACAAAAAAAGAGAAAAAAAGGCAAAAATATGAGTGCAAGTCATGTTATTCACACAGTGTATTTTTTTATCTGGAATTTTAGGAGAAACATCTGAGATGAAGTTGATGCTTCAAACATAAATGAGATCTCCTGAGCTACAAAAGAGCAACCTCTGAGCAATACATGTGAAGACAGACAGACAGAGAGAGAGAGAGTAACGGTGCCAGTATGTGCACAGATTGTAAACTTTGATACAGTCCCGTGGTGAGAGACAGGAGGAAAAGAAAGAGTGACAGATGGGCGATCTCTCAGTAACTCAGTGCTGACCTTTTCCTCTGATAACACATTACAACAGTACAACCGCACGCACACACACTCGTGCAGGAGATGTGAGCAAAGGTCAGCATCAATCATGGATGGTGCGAGCGTGTGCGCGTTATGAGGCTCAGCTCTGACACGCTGTCATGTAGTCACACATGAGGCCGTGTCAGGGGCTTCTTGGTTAGTTTGTCTTTTTTCACACGATTTCCATACGGACTATCAGTGACTGTCACGCTCGAAGTCGCATAAGGACGCCACGATTTTGGAGAAAGAGCATTCAGACTGCGGGTGGAAAGGTGACATTCAAAAATACAAGCCAAACTGTCCGTGTTTCCGTGTAAAGAGACAGACACGCATTTGAGAGACACATACGGACGAACGGTGTACGATGAGAGCGTTTCGCAGAAGAATGTCAAAGAGCGAGAGACGAGGGAAGCAAAAGAGAGCGAGAGGAGGGAGAGTGTGTCAGTGTCAGGCCCTTGATGCGTCTGCCTGCTCTGTTCCTCTTTAATAACTTGTCAAATCAATAGCTCCCCGTCTGCTGCCCATCATGTCCATGTGTGCGGGAAAGACAGGAAGAACGACAGGTCTACAGGAAGCTGAGCTTTACACCCTGTGACATTTCCAGTGCTCACACATCAGCTGTCACCTCCGGATGCGTGTTTGCCGCCGGTAAAGGAACGGTCCCGGTGGAAATATCAGCGTTCTTGTAGCTGTGCTGCTGGGAATGAATCTGCAAAAACAGAAAGATTATTTACATCCAGGACATTTTCATGTAGAATTGGTCGCCCTCTGTGTTTTTAGTTTTAGCCACAATAATTGAGCAGAAATGCATTGATTATTACATTGTTTACATCACCGTCTACACCTGTCTCATGTGAACACTTGTGATCAGATTTCAAGAGCAAGGCCTCTTGTTTTAGCTTTAGTATTTGATTTACAGATAAGTAGGCCGTCCTTCACTGTTGTCTGAATGCAAACTGGGGATGTCCATTGAAGATTTATTTTTAGTCTTTTAGTACTTTTAAGGAATAAGTGTTTGGACAAAAACAAATGCAATTCCATTGCCAAATCATATGGTATTTTCAATTTATAAATTTAAAGGGGTCATATGATGCGATTTCAATTTTTCCTTTCTCTTATCTTTACATTGTACAAAAAAAAAGACTTGCCAGATTATTAAGCAAACCTGTGTCTCGTTTGCAGAGAATATTAATATCTTGAATTTATTAATTTTCTTACTCCATCAGCACTTTGTTCTTTTTTGGAACATCAGCAATTTTGTAACACCGAGGCGTTCCCCATAGCGACCCCTAGAGGACGCAGTTCGAAGTTCCCATGAAAGGGAACACCAGTTACTTTGTTTTCCCATTTATTGATTGACAGCTCTCCTGTCCCCGTGTTGAGAGAAATCGGGAGTAAGTGCAGAGGCGTTGAGTGCGCTGTGTAAACACTATGCTTACTGTAGTTCTAGACTAAATGTGAACAAAATTAATAAAAATAGTGAAATGCAAACTCAGAATATGACATCCCATTTTATTAAGCAATGTCTTTGGTGCTGACCTTCGGTGATTCAAGTCAACCATACTAATAAACAAAAATGACTTTAGATAAACATAACATTTGTGTTTATTTATTTATTTATTTTTTTGCTGAAGAGTGTTGAACTTTCTTCTCCTGCATCATATTCTTCATGCAATCCAGAATGGCAGCACAATTGAAAGGCTTGTTTGAGCTGCACCCTCTACTGTACAGATGTGAATTCGCATTTCCTGCAGCCTGAGGCTCATTCATTTCACTTTTGGTGTGAAAGGGCTTTTTACATTTGCTAAAAGAAGAACTTTTTATATTAAAAAAAAAAACAAGCAAGCCCAGCCCAGATGAGAAAAAGTAACGCAAAATTAACGTAACACATTACTTTCCATAAAAAGTAACATAATTAGTTACTTTTTTTCAGGAAGTAACGCAATATTGTAATGCATTATTTTTAAAAGTAACTTTCCCCAACACTGGCCTTCCATAGCATGGAAAAAATGCTACATAAGGCAATGGCTACCGACAACTATTACAGGTTTGGAACAAGTCCGGGGGGAGTAAGGCCATGTGTCCACCAAAGCATTTTTTTTTTTCAGAGACTAGCGTATTTTTTCAAATGTTTTCAATGGGAGCGCTGCATTTTTTTAAACGCCAGCAGCGAGACGAGGCACTGAGTGTCTTTTTCACGCAGAGAGTTGAAGGGGCCGTTCACACAGAATGCGTCTTTGTGTCTAAAAATGCGAAGAATTCAACTTTGGGTAAAACGCAGTGCTCATCACTGTCACTTTTTAGTCAGCCGTCCAATCACAGTGGAGGGGGGGCGGGACAAATACCACACCGACCAACTGTCACATCCTACTTGTATTACGACTGAACAACAATGGAGATGTTAATATTGCTTGTCTCCAAGTATTCATGTCTGTACCAGATGGGATTCCCGGACTACTACATATATTCATATGAAATATAATGCTTGCAACATTTCATTCACAATGCGTCTGCCACATTACTTCTGCGGCTAGCCGCTTTGGTAAACACACGGCCTAAATTACAATATTTTTGAGTGACACTATTCTTTTAAATGGTTGGTAAATCAACTAATTTCGAAGGCTTGATTGTGTTTATGTGGTGCTCTGTAACATGTGTTCATGTTCTATTAAAAAAAAATAAAAAAATTCACATTTTATTCAATACACCACTGTTTCCAAATCCGTTGACTTCCTGGTTCTATGAAGCCCCTCCCTCAGAAATACCCAATGGGCTCTGATTGGTTAGTTGTGATTCGCTAACCACCTAGTGCACGTTGTCCGGAAACGTCACGCCCCTTACCATTACGGGCAAAGCCACTAGAAAGCAAGCATTCAACCTTTAGCCAAAAAAGCGTAACGCTGACGCTTCCACTTTGGAAGTACGTGGGAAAGGAGACCAGAGGCCGTTTTCTTTTAATGTATGTCAATGGAGGAGAGGCTTCACTACGCTGAATAAACATCTTTTTAGAGGAAACAGCTTATCATTTAATGAATCGACAGCCTATCGTCTAATCTTCAACATGTTCTACACTAAACAATACTTCTGGTTTGAACTATTTTTAGAGGTTACACCGAAAAAAATGCTGTTTAATAAGAGAAGTAACTGACTTTTTGCGACAGGTGGGATTCAGCTTACGGCATTTCTCATTAATTCCTATGGTGTCCGTAAACGGCGACTGAGTGTCGCACAACTCTGACTGAAATTCAAATAACGTCAAGGCTATAATGTGATTGGTTATTAAGGCACACGTGATCCAAGTTGACGGTTACACCTTCTCCAATAGTAAGTAATACAGACCCTAGTATCTCCCAATAGTAAGACAATCTCTGATTACGGGTAGTTGCATGTGCTCCGGTGTATCGTAAACAATGGTATTGTATTGTAATACTTAAGAACACATATAACAAATAGCGCTGGATGAAGTAGATTCAACTCTAAATGCAGTAAAATATGTTGTAAATGGAAACCTTTTACGCTCTATAGCGCAAACACAAATACGCACTGGGTAGTTTGCCAGATCTGACACCTTCGTTCTGCTCAGTGTTGGAGTCACTGATCGTTTGGTCCTCAGGTCTTAAAGACATGTGTAATAGTTACATACTCAAGATACTGAATTGAATTGAACATTTAAGTGCTGTTTTTCACCAAAAAAAAAAAATCTGTGCGTACCCTCAGATGAAATCCTGCAGGCGCCCTTGATGTCACCAACCCAGGAAGAAGAATTCTGTAAAATAAAATATCTCCCTTTGCATTGAACTTTGAGCATCGGAACTTTGCAGATGTTGTTTATGCTCAAACAGCAACATTACACACTAACTAAAGTTAAAAAAGAGAAATCATAATCAAGGACCTCTTTAATAACAAGCAAATAAAAAATTGTTGAGCACACCTAGTCTCAGATTTGCCCATCACATAAGAAAGTGAACTGTGTTTGTTTACATATCGATCACACGGCCTATTCCTGTCTTGGTCGACTTTATTTACATTTATGCATTTAGCAGGCACTTTTATCCAAAGCAACTTACAAAAGTGGGACTTATTGTCAAAGAGACAACAATTTACTTAATATACAAATGTAAAGGATTATAAAGCAACTAGACGCTTTATTTATTTATTTATTTTACATGACCTTATTTGTATATTTGTATAGTTGTATTTTATATTTAATCTGTATCTATCTGTATTTATGTTCTACTGTTAGTGTTATCTATATGCACCAAGGGTCTGAGAGTAACGCAATTTCAATTCTCTGTATGTATGTGCTGTACATGTGGAAGAATTGACAATAAAGCAGACTTGACTTGACTTGACTTGATAAGGAAGCAAACTAGAGAAGAGGACAAACGCAGAGAAGGCTCATAGTCTGAATAATCCACAATGTGGGCCAAAGTCAAAAGCCTGGCTACGTGATACTAAACCTGGTCAGCGCAGTGCTTTTCCATCCCTGTTCAAAGATCCAGCAAGTTGAGCTCCAGAGGAGGAGGGATGGCCTGGGGCGCCGCCCCCAGCAGAGAGAGCCCATGCTGGCCCTCCCGCTCTGAGCCCCGTGAGCTCTGAAGAAGAAAAGCCAAGGAACCATAACAATGCCATTTTTCACCCTTTCCCTTCTTTTTTTAATGGCTAGGGTACAAAGGCACACTTTGGTGTCAAACCTCTCTTTATTTATTTATTTCTTCTTTTTTTTTATTTGGGAGCAACGTGGCCTCTCAGGAGCACGAGTTTTGGCCGAGGCTACCTTATCCTTGCTGTTTGTTCCACCAGCGGTGGTTTTCATTAGCACTAAACCAAGGGCTTCATTATCAGTGTGTCCTTACTCAAATTGCCCCACCAAAAGGGCACGCGAGCAAATTTCTAAACCTAAATTAACTCCATGATGAAGGTCAAGAGCAGCAGATCTGTATGGAGGTACTTCTAATGATCACATAGTATTGAAGACATACAGTGGGTACGGAAAGTATTCAGACCCCCTTAAATTTTTCACTCTTTGTTATATTGCAGCCATTTGCTAAAATCATTTAAGTTAATTTTTTTTCCTCATTAATGTACACACAGCACCCCATATTGACAGAAAAACACAGAATTGTTGACATCTTTGCAGATTTATTAAAAAAGAAAAACTGAAAAATGCTCAGTATTTAGTAGAAGCACCCATTTGATCTAATACAGCCATGAGTCTTTTTGGGAAAGATGCAACAAGTTTTTCACACCTGGAATTGGGGATCCTCTGCCATTCCTCCTTGCAAATCCTCTCCAGTTCTGTCAGGTTGGACGGTAAACGTTGGTGGACAGCCATTTTTAGGTCTCTCCAGAGATGCTCAATTGGGTTTAAGTCAGGGATCTGGCTGGGCCATTCAAGAACAGTAACAGAGTTGTTGTGAAGCCACTCCTTCGTTATTTTAGCTGTGTGCTTAGGGTCATTGTCTTGTTGGAAGGTAAACCTTAGTTCCAGTCTGAGGTCCTGAGCACTCTGGAGAAGGTTTTCGCCCAGGATATCCCTGTACTTGGCCGCATTCATCTTTCCCTCGATTGCAACCAGTCGTCCTGTCCCTGCAGCTGAAAAACACCCCCACAGCATGATGCTGCCACCACCATGCTTCACTGTTGGGACTGTATTGGACAGGTGCCTGGTTTTCTCCACACATACCACTTAGAATTAAGGCCAAAAAGTTCTATCTTGGTCTCATCAGACCAGAGAATCTTATTTCTCACCATCTTGGAGTCCTTCAGGTGTTTTTTTAGCAAACTCCATGCGGGCTTTCATGTGTCTTGAACTGAGGAGAGGCTTCCGTCGGGCCACTCTGCCATAAAGCCCCGACTGGTGGAGGGCTGCAGTGATGGTTGACTTTCTACAACTTTCTCCCATCTCCCGACTGCATCTCTGGAGCTCAGCCACAGTGATCTTTGGGTTCTTCTTTACCTCTCTCACCAAGGCTCTTCTCCCCCGATAGCTCAGTTTGGCCGGACGGCCAGCTCTAGGAAGGGTTCTGGTCATCCCAAACGTCTTCCATTTAAGGATTATGGAGGCCACTGTGCTCTTAGGAACCTTAAGTGCAACAGAAATTTTTTTGTAACCTTGGCCAGATCTGTGCCTTGCCACAATTCTGTCTCTGAGCTCTTCAGGCAATTCCTTTGACCTCATGATTCTCATTTGCTCTGACATGCACTGTGAGCTGTAAGGTCTTATATAGACAGGTGTGTGGCTTTCCTAATCAAGTCCAATCAGTATAATCAAACACAGCTGGACTCAAATGAAGGTGTAGAACCATCTCAAGGATGATCAGAACAAATGGACAGCACCTGAGTTAAATATATGAGTGTCACAGCAAAGGGTCTGAATACTTAGGACCATGTGATATTTCAGTTTTTCATTTTTAATAAATCTGCAAAAATGTCAACAAATCTGTGTTTTTCTGTCAATATGGGGTGCTATGTGTACATTAATGAGGAAAAAAAATTAACTTAAATGATTTTAGCAAATGGCTGCAATACAACAAAGAGTGAAAAATTTAAGGGGGTCTGAATACTTTCCGTACCCACTGTATATACACACATTTAAGAAAATAAAAGAAATTAAATAAAAATGACAAATGCATTCAACAACATTTCAAAACTAAACATTTAAATGAAAACAAAAAAATAAAGCTAAAAACAATTCAAAATATTAAAGAACAAAAGGTATAAGAGTATAATAATGATTCTAACATAACACTAAGCCAAACACCAAAAAAACAACTACATATGTGTATGTACAGCCACACACATATACATGTACATATATATAAATACATTAAATATATATATATATTATTTCATTTCCATTTTGTATGTTGAAGTACTGAAATAACTCAAATTAAATAAAACTAAAACTTAATAAAAAAAACTATATAGACATAATAAAAAAACTAATAAAATGACAACATGACTACAACTGTAACTAAAACTAAAATAGATAACTAATACAAATCAAACTACAGTAGTTTATCAGTAATCCTAAAAAAAAATAACACTGAGGCAAACACACATGCTAAAATAACAACAACTTACTGACACATAGTAAGAAATGGTTATAAAAAACTGAAACAGAAGTGAAACAAGTAGTAGGAAAGAGGAGAAATAAAAAGCGATACTTATCCTTTGCCGGTGTCCCTGCCCGGTGGAGTCGCACGGTAGAGTCGATGGTCTTTACACTCTTCGGTCTTCACACGACCGCAGCCGCGACCGCTTCCGCGGTAAACTAAGCTTCTTTTTAATTAGTTTAACAAAACTCTTTTACATGACCTTATTTGTATATTTGTATAGTTGTATTTTATATTTAATCTGTATCTATCTGTATTTATGTTCTACTGTTAGTGTTATCTATATGCACCAAGGGTCTGAGAGTAACGCAATTTCAATTCTCTGTATGTATGTGCTGTACATGTGGAAGAATTGACAATAAAGCAGACTTGACTTGACTTGACTTGATAAGGAAGCAAACTAGAGAAGAGGACAAACGCAGAGAAGGCTCATAGTCTGAATAATCCACAATGTGGGCCAAAGTCAAAAGCCTGGCTACGTGATACTAAACCTGGTCAGCGCAGTGCTTTTCCATCCCTGTTCAAAGATCCAGCAAGTTGAGCTCCAGAGGAGGAGGGATGGCCTGGGGCGCCGCCCCCAGCAGAGAGAGCCCATGCTGGCCCTCCCGCTCTGAGCCCCGTGAGCTCTGAAGAAGAAAAGCCAAGGAACCATAACAATGCCATTTTTCACCCTTTCCCTTCTTTTTTTAATGGCTAGGGTACAAAGGCACACTTTGGTGTCAAACCTCTCTTTATTTATTTATTTCTTCTTTTTTTTTATTTGGGAGCAACGTGGCCTCTCAGGAGCACGAGTTTTGGCCGAGGCTACCTTATCCTTGCTGTTTGTTCCACCAGCGGTGGTTTTCATTAGCACTAAACCAAGGGCTTCATTATCAGTGTGTCCTTACTCAAATTGCCCCACCAAAAGGGCACGCGAGCAAATTTCTAAACCTAAATTAACTCCATGATGAAGGTCAAGAGCAGCAGATCTGTATGGAGGTACTTCTAATGATCACATAGTATTGAAGACATATGTTTTCCTTCAGCGCGTGTTGGACTTTGGTGGGATGGCCTGGTTTTACATGAACACTTTGGCCTCTAAAGTCCAGCAGATAATGATGTTACTGATGGAACAAATAGATCACATCATATAATGATGCCAGATAAATGACAAACTAAGGTATCCAAAGGAAACTAACAAGCACACTTGTTTGCAGTGGCTGTTGTTTTCTTGGAACACCTTGTATTGGTCTAAAAATGGCCTATTTTGCATTTGTTAGTTTTCCTAACAAAGTACCTTTGGTTGAAGAACTTTTATTATGCAGGGTCAGTGGGTGACAGGTGGATACAAAATGTTCGCAGCTGATGCTTTTGACAAAATAATTATATTGCACATATATTTTACTGCAGAAGCCATTTTTGTTTCCCTGATGTTGCTAGTTACTTATAATTTAAACTGAATGAAATGATCTAAAAATCCAAAATCTGACTTGAAATATAACACATATACATAGAAATATACATATAAAAACTAAAAAAGGAAGAAAAAAAACTCACCAGTCTATATGACCTTGTTGAACCATAGTAGATGAAATATGGAAAGAGGATCTTCAGGATGAAGACTGACTTTGATATTTCCTGATTGTATTCCTGTTTAATCAAATAGATGTTAAATTTATCCTCAATATATTTACTTTTATTTATTTATTTATTTATCTATTTATTTATTTATTATTTATTTAAAGTATTTTATTAAGCTTTAAAAAAATCAATTTGAAATATATTAGTTGAGCTATTGTCTGAGAACATTTCCGGACCTTTTTTTAAGAACATTCTAGAACATCACTGGTTGATTTCAAAGAGGAAATGTTGCTATTTTTAAACTGATTGGCAGGTAAAGTCTCACACAGCTAACAAACACACTCACGGTGCAGTATAGCAGGTGTTGTCTGTGGCCCTGCTCCATAATGTATGTGACATCGGGGAGGCTGGGCAGTCATGTGTGTGAGCGGAGCGCAGGAACGGCTCACTGTCTGACACACATGTCAGGCCCGCCTCAACCTCGCCTCTCCTGATTGTATTCCTGTTTAATCAAATAGATGTTAAATTTATCCTCAATATATTTACTTTTATTTATTTATTTATTTATCTATTTATTTATTTATTATTTAGCTCACTCAGCTGCACACACACACACACACACTTATATAAAAAGCAAAAAAACGCTGCTTCACAGCGAGAAAAGTCACAGCAATCAATAGCAGACTGCAGAAGATATGCCAAGTTCTCTGTTACTCCATGCTGTATTACTTTGATAATGTTTTGTTTAATATACAGTAAAGCACTGTGCTGCTAGCAAGGACAAAATCATGGGTTCGACACCCAGCGAATGCATGAACTGATGAAATGTTTAGATGCTGTATAAGCCGTTGTGGATAAAAGTGTCCGTCAAATGAATAAATGTAAATGTGAATCTGTTGAAACAACCTCTACATAGAGTTTTCCAAACTTAAATATTTTTTTTCATTATAAGCTTGGTAGGAAATTATAATAAATTTTTTTATTAATGTGTAAATAAAATAAAAACTATTTTCAGCATAATTTTAACAGTGAGACTGATTTGTTGTTGTTTTTTTTAAACTTACTGCTTGAATATATAAATGAGTTTTTACCATCATTCGTTGTACTGCCTTTAATTGAAGATGATTTTATTTATTAAAATGAATGCATTACAGTAATAGAACTTTAGATACAATGACAGACAGACAGACAGATGTTGATCTGTAGAGAAGGAAAAATAAATTAATGCTTTACAGTAATATATTTAGTGTAACAGTAAATAGATAGATAGAACAACAGATAGAACAATAGAACAGTAGACAGAGATAGATAGATAGATAGATAGATAGATAGATAGATAGATAGATAGATAGATAGATAGATAGATAGATAGATAGATAGATAGATAGATAGATAGATAGATAGATAGATAGATAGATAGATAGATAGATAGATAGATAGATAGATAGATAGATAGATAGATAGATAGATAGATAGATAGATAGATAGATAGATAGATAGATAGATAGATAGATAGATAGATAGATAGATAGATAGATAGATAGATAGATAGATAGATAGATAGATAGATAGATAGATAGATAGATAGATAGATAGATAGATAGATAGATAGATAGATAGATAGATAGATAGATAGATAGATAGATAGATAGATAGATAGATAGATAGATAGATAGATAGATAGATAGATAGATAGATAGATAGATAGATAGATAGATAGATAGATAGATAGATAGATAGATAGATAGATAGATAGATAGATAGATAGATAGATAGATAGATAGATAGATAGATAGATAGATAGATAGATAGATAGATAGATAGATAGATAGATAGATAGATAGATAGATAGATAGATAGATAGATAGATAGATAGATAGATAGATAGATAGATAGATAGATAGATAGATAGATAGATAGATAGATAGATAGATAGATAGATAGATAGATAGATAGATAGATAGATAGATAGATAGATAGATAGATAGATAGATAGATAGATAGATAGATAGATAGATAGATAGATAGATAGATAGATAGATAGATAGATAGATAGATAGATAGATAGATAGATAGATAGATAGATAGATAGATAGATAGATAGATAGATAGATAGATAGACAGACAGACAGACAGATAGATAGATAGATAGATAGATAGAACAATAGACAGACAGGCAGATAGCTGTAGATCTGTAGAGAGAGAGAGGCAGTAAGGCAGCAGTGCTGGAGGTCTCTCGGGGCAGGATTATGTGTCTGTATGCCCCAGGCAGGGCTGTTCTGAGGGGGATTAGGCCTCCAGACCTGCTCCACGGCTGGATTACCTCTCACTGCCTGACTCTCCTGCTCTTTATGGAACAGCAGAGACTCAAGCTCTTCCTCTCCAACACACCACTGACACATCTGCATGTCGTCCTCTTCACCAATTACTCTGCGGTACATGTGTGAAAACATGAGTTTATTTGATTAACCGAGCTGATGAACTCCTCGTTATTGATATCAAATATAACAGTTACAGTATTAAAAATCACAGTTATAGACATACTATGTATTCATATATTCCGTTTTTCCCTTTGCTCTCACCTCGGCAGTTCAACCGGACAAATTCCAGCATCTCAGAGCAAGGATTCCTCTTCCCCAAATATTAAGCTCAGTCCCTGGTGCCGCATTACTTGACGAGCAGCATGAAGTGTGGCCTATATTTGTCCCCGTATCACTGATGGACCATGGCTGGATATTACTCAACTGTGCAGGTGAGTTAGCGCAGATATTGTTAAAATTCTAAAGGTCAGTCCCAGAGCTGCTTGTTGCTGCTCGTGGTTCCACTCGAGTGAAGATGGAGTACCGACCATCAGCTCATGTGATTTGCAAGTCTGCCAAGCTGCAAAGATACCATTTTTACATCTGCACATTTGAAGCACACTCCCAGAATTCTGTGCAGTGAAACTGGCAGCTGCACTCTTTTAAATATCTGACTTTTTTTTTAATTGGCCATTTAATTGACTGTAGGACCCAGTGAGTACTAACAGCAATGGAACTGACTTGACTGACTTGGAAACTCCATGCAAATAGCATGAGATCTGACTCATATTTGATTCCATTCAATTGAGTTTCTTCAAATAAAATATACATCAACTGAAATATATATATATATATATATATATATATATATATACACACACACAATGT
>NW_015640464.1:433117-434699 GCF_001515625.1 Sinocyclocheilus rhinocerous
CATCAACTGAAATATATATATATATATATATATATATATATATATACACACACACAATGTATACTAATTTATTCAGCTACTTGCAAAAACAACATTTCTCATTTTCATTTAGTGTAACTTGATGTACTAAAATAACTAAAAATGAAATAAAAATGAATAAAAACATATATACAAGAAATGTTTTTTTAAAAAGCAATAACAATAAAGACAAAATACAAGACAAAATTACTAAAACTTTCAAATTCAAATAAAATCTAATTTAAAAATAAAAACAATAATAGAATCTCAATTACACTATACTAAATCTAATTTAAAAAAACATTGATCTAGAGTTTGGTGTTATGCATATTGCTACACTAACAATGCAATAATCTATTTTTTGTGTTTTTTCAGTAATGAATAAAATATAATTAGATTTAAATTTCAATTCATCCACCATCTTGAATGATTTTTCAGAGCTAATTTTAAAGCATTGTGGGATTGGTTTCCATGTTTTAGTGAAGGATACATGCAATTCTGCATTTAATTTTAACCAGCTCTTACTTTATCTTAGGTGTCCTGTCCTTTGGAACACCTATGATCCCTTAAAATACTGTCTTGGTGGGCAGCTCACTAAGATTTGTAACAGAGTTATTATGTTTCAGGGAATATACCAATATAAAAATATACATATCACACATACTTCCTGCCAGCTTATGATGTGGATTTAATGCGTGTTTAATTGGCCCTGTCTGAGAACAGAAACGTGTTTTACAGTATTGAATCTTGAAATAGAATAAATATACTTGGCACACTCATTATTGCTAATCCTGAGAGGCTAGTGTGTGTGTGTGTGTGTGTGTGTGTGTGTGTGTGTGTGTGTGTGTGTGTGTGGAACTCCTCGTTATTGATATCAAATATAACAGTTACAGTATTAAAAATCACAGTTATAGACATACTATGTATTCATATATTCCGTTTTTCCCTTTGCTCTCACCTCGGCAGTTCAACCGGACAAATTCCAGCATCTCAGAGCAAGGATTCCTCTTCCCCAAATATTAAGCTCAGTCCCTGGTGCCGCATTACTTGACGAGCAGCATGAAGTGTGGCATATTTTTGTCCCCGTATCACTGATGGACCATGGCTGGATATTACTCAACTGTGCAGGTGAGTTAGCGCAGATATTGTTAAAATTCTAAAGGTCAGTCCCAGAGCTGCTTGTTGCTGCTCGTGGTTCCACTCGAGTGAAGATGGAGTACCGACCATCAGCTCATGTGATTTGCAAGTCTGCCAAGCTGCAAAGATACCATTTTTACATCTGCACATTTGAAGCACACTCCCAGAATTCTGTGCAGTGAAACTGGCAGCTGCACTCTTTTAAATATCTGACTTTTTTTTTAATTGGCCATTTAATTGACTGTAGGACCCAGTGAGTACTAACAGCAATGGAACTGACTTGACTGACTTGGAAACTCCATGCAAATAGCATGAGATCTGACTCATATTTGATTCCATTCAATTGAGTTTCTTCAAATAAAATATACATCAACTGAAATATATATATATATATATATATATATATATATATACACACACACAATGT
>NW_015640464.1:434771-459443 GCF_001515625.1 Sinocyclocheilus rhinocerous
CACACACTCATACGCTCACACACTCACACACACACACACTGCTCTAACCCCACACACTGAGGGTCAGTGACCTGCATATATTAGGTGCACCATTGAATGCAAATAAGCCGGCCTGACTCGTCCTCTCCCCCTTCCTCTGCCACGCTGATCTCTGCTCGGCAGCTCCAAACACAACAATGCTCTTGAACTCTTACTTTCCCAATCTGGGCTTAAGTTGAAATTCAGTGTCACGTCACGCCTACAGGCCCCTTTTTCGCATCTTTGTTGCGATATCTGTTACATCCACTGTATGGTTCAATATATCATTAAATGGCGTGAAATGCATGATATCATTAGTGGTTTTGCGAAGCATCTCTATTACTTTTTTAACTTTACTGGCTCAAACTTCTGGTTAGGGATTTGAACGAACTCATTACCCGACATCTGTGTGTCCTGACCAGGTCAGCGATGAGCAATCTGTCCACTGAAAGCAAAAAAACCTGTGATTTGTCACAATGACAGCCAATTGGAACATATTTGTTTTTTAACATAGTTATGTAGAGTGAGATTTAGAAGGATAGATGGATGGATAGAAAGACAGAGCGATAGATAGATGGATAAAAAGACCGATAGATACAATACCGAAAGAACAATAGGCAGATATAAAGATAGAACAATAGATAGAACGATAGAACGATAGATAGATATATAGATAGATAGATAGATAGATAGATAGATAAATAGATTTATTATAGAAATTTTCACTGTGTTTTAAGATTTTATTATTTACATGACCTTTTCAGGTCTAGGCATTAGGCTATCCCATAATATTCCCGGTTTTCCAAAACTGTGAGAAAACTGGTTCTTCAAATAAAAAAGCTTATTTTAATGCTTGTTTTGCCTAATTTGAAGTCATCTTGAGGCCCCATTGAGAACCGCTGATACTAAGATCTTCATTTGTGATTTTATGAGGAATTTATGATTATAATTTGAGGAGAAAATGCCATCTAGGAGAAGCAGTTGAGACCTCCTCTGAGATTTTCCTGTGGGTGAAATATTTGATATATCGCAAAAAGGCATGAAATCCTACTAGTCATCATTACTATCACACCAAGCCTTAGTCTAGTGACGGGTGTTCACTGAATGAACCACGTTTTTCCATCATCACTAATATATAAATCAGTCACAGGCCGCTAATAGTTGAGCACAAAAATGCAAGTTAGCATGTATGATTGTTTAACCCATTAAGGCCCAAATTTGTCCAAAACAAGTCTATGATTTGCACATACTGTGCAATTTTTAAAAGCGTTTATATTGAATGGTGAAGTTGCCAGGTGTGTGCATGAATTAAACGCCACCGTATGAGACATTATCCAGCAAAAGCTCTTCCTAAAGTTGTACGCCAGTTATGTAGACACCCGAAAAATATTCACGGAGCGGCTTAAGTAGCTTCCAGCTGTCTGTGTTTGTCAAAGAAACGGACATTCTAATAGAAGGTCGATTTGTTTTGCATGGCAACCGCGAGCTTCCATAAAACCACGACCAATTAACACAATAGCATGTCCAGAGCCTTCGGTAAACGAACACAGCCGTGTGTTTATATGCACACACCCACACACGAGCACACGCACACCCCTGCAAGCACTCGCTGGCACACATATGTGGGCTCTCTGAATGTTGGCAACGTGTTAGTCTTGCAGCGGAGTGGATAAGATGTGCTGTCAGGTCTTGTCTGCAGGCAGTGTGTGTGTATTCCCTGCCACAGAGACTAAATAGGAGTTTAATTCTGTTAACAGCCAGTTCACCGTGAACTCTGCGGGGCCCGGGCCCCCGGTCCACCTGGCGGTAAGAGTCCATGGAGGAGCGATAACTGCTGGTAGCCAAATAAAAAATCGATGAAGATCTTCGCGGCTACGGGTGGAGTTTAACGGCGATTTCTGCTTTACTCTCTCCAGACCTGAGCTAAGGAAAGCGCCATTGATTTCCCTCTCTCTGCATCTTAGCCTTGTTCTCTTTCAATAAATATCAGTGTGTATGGACGCGCAACGAGGGCGAAACGTGTCGACCTGCACTTCAGGCCTGAGGACCAACGCTTGTGTCTTGCGGTAGGACTGTCGGTCAGTGGCGCTTGGAAGTCGAATTTCGTACCTCTCAGCCACTAGTTCAGAGGATTCCTCTGCACTTGTGCTATTTTCTGTGCATTTACTGACAATGGACATGTGCCCATGTTTTATTCAGCTCCCTTTAGATCAATAATGCACTGTGAAGCAGAGTCCTGTAGAGAAAGAGAGAGAGAGAGGGATTGAGGTAGAAGAGTCAGAACATCATTGCACACAAATGAATAAAGCCTAAAATCTCCTTTCAACACCATCAGCTTCATTTAGCTTCAGTTGTGTCTCCCTCTTCAGGGCAGATAATACATTGAATCCTGGTTTAAAGAGCCTCAAACTCTAATCTGCATGTTCTCTTCAAGATGGATCATTTAAAAGCAACTTGATTATGGTTAAAAACTAATATCTGGGAACAATCTAGTTAAGAAAATTCAAACTCTACCCAAAATAAGATCTTTAAGCAGATTAAAAATGCTAATATTGCATTGCTGAAAATAAAATTGCATCCAAATGTCTGTGAGTAGAATTTGAATCATTTATGGACTATTGATCACATCTTTTATACTAAAATATAATTACAATATTTATATTCAGCTTCATATATTCAACTTTAGCTTATTTTATTTCAGCTAGTTGCAACATTTCTCTATTAATGAATAAAAACTAAATCAATGTAACTATATATATATGTAACTATGTATATATATATATATATATATATATATATATATATATTCACATACATATATTTTTTTATTACTTTTTTTAAATATATGTCTAATAAAAATGATTAAATTTTTTTTTACAAAAATTAACTAGTAATTAAAATAAGAAAATATAATATAAAAAAACTATGAAAAATAAAACAGAAAATGTATTCAATAAAAACTATAATAATATCTCAATGATACTTGTGAGGATGAAATGTGTTGTATGAGACAGCGTTCATTACACACAAATATCTGACCTAATAATGCAGCGATTCACCAGTTAGAATCAAATATTCCAGAGACACATGGAATAAATAGAATTATTTACTATTCTAAACAGTTTGTCTGTATGTGCTAATTGGAGACATTTAATTCCATAGGAAAATGCCCTAAAGCAGCTCGTATCCTGTGACTCGGGTCCCCGGTGTCACGCGCAAGAGTGACAAAGCTTCCATCTGTCAGCGAGGACCAGAGGTCCCAGAAAAGGCCAGACCTGCACTGAGGGCCGATCCAGCCAACAGCAGGGGCCCGGGGACAGAAGACACACTAAAGAAACAGCAGTCAGGACAGACAGTCTGTCACACAAACACTCCTCAAACCTATTATCAAGAAAATGAGCCGTTGTTTACAGTAGAATTAAACTGAGGTTGTTCATGGTCGCATTTATTCCACTTATTTAATTAGAATGGTAAAAAAATTTAATTAATTTAATTGGTAATAAAATAAAACAAAACATTCCATGAAGGATTGTTCCCTTTAAAATACTGTGCTTGAACGCTGAGCTTCATAAGATATTGTTCTATCTATACTTTTGCATTCTGATAATAACTAGATTCATGCACAAAGATAGACTATATAAAAGCTATTTTAATGTATACACTGCCCAAGGTATATCTTTGCAGGTCATGGCCTTTTTAGTGTACAAATTGCTTTAGATTACAAACTGTTTTCATTTTAATGTGAGTGAGTCTCCAAAGACCATTTAAAGGCAGTAAATGAAATATAGAATATTCCATTTACAGGCACTTGTATAGTATTGTTGATTGTGTCCTAAGGGGAAACATGCAGCTAATTGATCTGTTTTTGAGCATGTTAAAGCGCTGAAATGTTCATTTTCTCACCATCAACCATCAATATGTAACACGGCCCTTGTCCTCCTCTCCGTGTTGAACACAGTCACTAACCCAAAGTGTAGGGTGTTGATGCAATCTGATGCCAGGCTCAAGGATACACAAGTTATAAAAACACAACAAAAAACACACATTTGTCACTGTAGCAAATCACAAAATCCAAATAAGACCCCATTTCAGCACATGAGCATACTCATTGGACTTCATTCAGTGCTCATTCCTAACCATGCGTAATAATTGATCCCCTCAAATGAAAACGGACAGGCTGAGAAGAGACACTCGCCGCTCTGTCCTGCAGCAGGTCTGGAGAGAGCGATGGAAGAGGAAACAACCGTCCTCGTTTAAACCTGGCATTAACATCTGTCTCAGAGATGTGACATTACACAAAGACATTAGTATATACTAAAGCGTCCTGACACTCAATCGACCTGTCAATCAACAGTTGCTCTAAAACAAGGGTTTACACTTTGCCGGTTATGGAAAACATACATATATATGCCAAGACTTCATGGATGTCAACTACATGAAATGCAATGCTGAAAAGAACTCACCGGGACTAAAGGAACTAAAAGGTTATGTTCAGTCATCAAAGGGTTAATAGTGGACATGCAAGATTTGTGAAATGAATAAACACAATACAAATAAAAATCAATAATTGATTGCCTCATATATATGCATTGCATTACAGCATGTAAATAAACATGAGACTGAATATTATCAATATATATATATATATATCAGGGTTTCCTAAACTGGGATTTGTGAGCTTATGAAAAGCTTCACGAGTTGATGAAAAGCGAATATAATGATAAATGATAATTAATTCAATAAGATAAGATGTAAACCTCAAAAGATCAAAAGATGTCAAATAATTTTAAAATAAAAAGTACTTTTTTGCTTATTTACGTGTCATGTGACCATTAACTGACATCAATTTTTTAAAATGTTTTTGAAGACATCTCTTATTCTCACCAAGCTGCATTTATTTGATTATCGAAATACAGTAAAAACTGAAATATTGTTAAATATTTTTTACAATTTCAAATAACTGATTTCTATTGTAACATATTTTAAAATTTAATTTATTTCTGTGATCAAAGCTGAATTTTCAGCATCATTACTCCAGTCTTCAGTGTCACGTGATCCTTCAGAAATCATTCTAATATGCTGATTTGCTGCTCAACAAAATGTTATGATTCTTTGATGAATAGAAAGCTTTGTAACATTATAAATATCTTTACTGTCACTTTTGATCAATTTAATGTGTCCTCGCTGAATAGAAGTATTCATTTCTTTCAAAAAAATAAATAAAGACTCACCACAAACAAACAAATGCTCATTGGGTCACAGCGTGCTCAAGTTACAAGCAGATATCAACATTAACACAACTAACATTTCCAGTTGTATAAAATAAACCTTTGTCATGCAGCTTCCACATGCAAACATGTGACTTATCGAATGCAAATGAAACTGAAAAAGAGTATGCACCACTTTCGCTCAACTAGTCACTTCGCACGACAACACATGCTGCACTGCAAACCCCTCTGTGATTACATAGTTTATCGCTGCAACAGGGCCTGAGAAAGACTGTTGACTTGAAGGAGTGGACAAGAGCGAGTGTGTGTGTGTGTGTGTACTGGTTTATATATCCTGGTGGGGACTTAAACATGACTACACACAGACTCATGGGGACTCGTGTCACGGTGGGGACCTAAATTGTGGTCCCCACGGGTACAAAAGCTTATAAATCATACAGAATTAAGTTTTTTGAAAATCTAAAAATGCAGAAAGTTTCCTGTGAGGGGTAGGTTTAGGGGTAGGGTTGGTGTAGGGCAATAGAATATACGGTCTGTGTGTGTGTGTGTGTGTGTGTGTGTGTGTGTGATTGTATTTTATTTGCAGATGAGTGGTGAGGTGCTGTCAGCGTCGCTCCTGTGACCCACCTTACCGCACACACACACGCTCGCTCGCTCTCAGATGCCGCTCTGACACTCACAGATCAGCATAATGAGCTATAGTCACCACAAAAGGTCAGAGGTCAAAGCTATTATACCACATCTCCACATTAAAACACGGCAACGTGGCCCGGGCAGCCATCCTCACCCCTGCTCTCTACAACCACAATTAAGAGCAGGAATCACTGACCTGAAACACAGCAATTAATATAAAGAAGTGCAGTTAGTTTAATAGCTGCTTCACAAACACAAAGATGCATACTTTGAATATGCACTAAACTGGCACAAACGTTCATGAGATTAGTGATGTCTAATGATTTGTACTGGTTTATAGTGCTGATTGTGATGTTATTAAACCTCTAAAAGACTAAAAATGAGTGAGTGCATCGTCTTGCAGCGTTTGTGATCCAGACATGAATGGTTCCTCAAATCACGTGTCTTGTGATTCTCAAAGGAAGCTTATTTCTGGCACAGAATAATATCTAATGTCGGTCACTATGCATTTTTATCTCACAATTCTGACTTTTTTCTCAGAATTGCAATTGCAAGTTATTAATTCTGAGATATAAACTCAGAATTTGGAGAAAAAAAGAAGCAACTGCAATATATAAACTCACAAGTGTGTGTGTGTGTGTGTGTGTGTGTGTTTCTTAGAACTGAGCTCTAAACTTCAGAAAATTCAGTCTTTTTTATCGCAATTATGAGTTTATGTCTCATAATTTTTTCTCAGAATTGCGAGCTGAAACTCAAAATTCTGAGAAAAAAATGTGCAACTGCAACTTTTTGACTCAGAATTCTGAATTTGCATCTTGCGATTCTGAATGATATCTTAGAATTACCAGATCTCGTAATTAATAATTTGCAATCTTGAGAAAAGAAAAAAAGAAGCAACTGCAATATATAAACTCACAAGTGTGTGTGTGTGTGTGTGTGTGTGTGTGTTTCTTAGAACTGAGCTCTAAACTTCAGAAAATTCAAAATTCAGTCTTTTTTATCGCAATTATGAGTTTATGTCTCATAATTTTTTCTCAGAATTGCGAGCTGAAACTCAAAATTCTGAGAAAAAAATGTGCAACTGCAACTTTTTGACTCAGAATTCTGAATTTGCATCTTGCGATTCTGAATGATATCTTAGAATTACCAGATCTCGTAATTAATAATTTGCAATCTTGAGAAAAGTCACATTTGTGAGATACAAACTTGCAATTGCGAGAAAAAAGGTCAGAATTGTGAGACAGTCACAATTACCTTTTATATTTATATTCCAAGGCAGAAATAGGCTATTAATTATGAGATGTAAAAAGTCTGAATTATAAGAAGTAAACTCACAATTGCTTGTTTATAACTTCGGCTTTTTTTTTTTTTTTTGTGGCAGAAACATGCTTCCATATTTTTTTACCAGCTAGTCCAAAAAACGGATGAAAACATTTTAAATAAATACATATGCACATTAAGGAGTGACCCAAGCCATAACTGTTTCTTCTGAACATCTAATTAATCATTAAATTCTACTTTGCACACACTAAACTTCATGCAAAATGTTGATGTTTATGGATATTTAACTATAGAAATACCCATTAAACCCTTGTGCACCGTCAACGACACGCGTTTAAATCCAATTAATCTGACATCGGATCGCTCGTGGAAGCCTCTGTGAGAGAATCGGTCTAATTGTACGTAATACAGGACGATATAACAAACGCATTCGATTATGGCTGACCTGTTTCTAACGCACACGGTCGAGGAGTTCTTCTTCTTTTGGCCTGTAATTCCCGGTCGAGGAGTTAATTAGTATCAGTGCTTCTAAATTCCGGAGGGTAAGAAGCTCCTCCTCATTACCACGGCACATGACACACGTCCTTGATAAATCTCAGGACGTGTTTTCATAAAGGGCAGCAAGCTTTTGAGTAATTCAGTCATCCGGCAGCGCCCGCGCGGTGCTCATATTAATGCCGTGTTTCTTTGAGTGTCAAGGGGCCAGAGATGATGACAAACGGTTGGAGATTTAATCAAACGCGTCGTTGGCTGAATGAACATGAAGGGAGACAGCAGAAGATAAATGCACTTAGATAAATGCAGTCGCTCGCCTCATGTCTGTGTGCTGCTGGAGAACAGCGCCCTCTGATGGAAACACCGCCATCTGCTCTGACCACATACAGTATGCAGGCTATTATCATAGAGACTCATTCTGCAGAAGCACAACATGAAAAACAATATTTAACTATTTATTTATATATGTATCCATTTTATCACATTGCTGTTGCTGCTCGCTTATAAGGGAACTAGAAGTAAATATGTGTGGTGCAAAACTCACTGCCACTGTTTTGGAGCTGTCCAGACAAATTTTGCAAGTTGCGCCCCAATTCACATACTTATGCACTATTTTATGGTATTTATAGTGTAAGTAGTGTGTTCACACTGAAAATTTAAAAAAAGAATAAGTGCACTTCATGTACCCAGATTGTTAAACACATGTAGTAGGTCAGTTGTGTACTTTTCATTTACTGTTTTATGAATTCGGAAATACTATTTGGCTCACATACAGTTTTTTGCCTACTCTAGAATATTCAGAAAATAACCTTATAAAATTCATACACTAGACGGTAGAGTACACAGTGCAGAGTATTTGGGACACAACTCCAGTATTTGCTATGGTGTTGCTAGGGAGTTGCTATGTGGTTGCTAAGGTGTAGTGAAAGATTGCACGAATGTTGCTTAGTGCCTCAAGTCAAAAGAGCCCACATTCAAGTCTCTATGATAATTTGGAGCTCGTTTTATCTGTGTAAAAAGCGCACGTCTCATTGGTTAGCAAAGAAATAGCAAACACAGCTGCTTGGGATGTAATATTTTTTTTTTTAAAAGTCCAATTAAAAATTTAAATTTAAAAAAAAATCAAAATCTCAATGATATTTTGGTGGCTATTTTTTAACGCAAGTCTATGCAAATCTTTCACACATTTTTTTAAATCTAAAAAATGAAAATCTGGATCTGTTGCTCATTAGGCTTCAGAATACTTAAAATATAAATATAAGTCTTATATAATGTCTTATGGAGCTTCTTCTCCTTGGATCTTGAAGTGCACCCGCTTTGATTGCATAGAAAAGAGCATCTTCGCTATATAATAGAAAACATGCTTGCTTTTGATGAGCTATTCCTTTAACCTTTAGACATAATTAATATGTACAATCTTTAAATATACATTAGTGTGCGTGCGTAATTATTTGCGAGTATTGGTAGGAGCAGTATCCGTGCGTGGGTTCTCTGCCATGTGTGTGTCTCTCTACTGTATATGTCAGAGAGTTCACTGACACAAAGGATCGAAGGCTGGAGGAGATCTGGAGCCAATTATTTTCAGCTTAATGGTCCCTTAGGTATCAGCTAGAGGAACAACAAAACGACTGCAGGAGAGACCGAGTCCTGACAACCCCAGCGCTCTGTCACTAGCGTAACGCACTGCTCTGCCATCAATTCCCAGGAGCCTCTGAGGGGAGGAGGGCGACCTGATTGGCTGGCTGGCCTGAGGGGGAAACTGCCATATGAGAGATGATGCTTTGCAGTGTTCCAGTATTGAGTGGTTTTAGAGAGTTTTTAGAGTTTCTGTGAAATTGTTGTCAGAACGTGGAGCGGTTTATAGAAGAGAATATTGAGCATTTCTGTGAGAGCTGCACTTGAGACACATTTAGGAGATCTTGCTAAAAACCAATCCATGCAATGCATTACACACACACGTGCACACATATATGGAAACACAACAGTTTTCAACATTGATAAGAAGAAATGTTTCTTGAGCAGCAAATCAGCATATTAGAATGCTTTCTGAAGGATCATGTGACACAGAAGACTGGAGTAATGATGCTGAAAATTCATCGGAAGGAAGCAGTTCTTTACATGCGTGCATTGGTTTGGCAGTAACAAACCAGAGTAGCAGTAGAATTTCTTTCAGATGTCTTGTTATTCTCAGAAAGATTCCCTTCAAACTGTTGCTCCGCACCATGATAACGGTTAACCTGAAAGAACCCAGATGAACAAAGAATGAATCATCAGCTCTACAGAAGCTATTACAAGCAATATGAGAGCACAAACACACCTCAGGCAACATATACAGTACCATGAAAAGGTGCATCTACAGGAGCAATGAATGCATTTACACTAAAATCACAATTGCATAAATATTGTTATGAAATCAATGCTGTAAATATGAAAATATAAATAAAAACTTGAACTATAAAATATTTTCTTTACTGTTGCTTTGCATTTACACAGAACTAAAGTTTTTTTTTTTTATGCAAGGAGTGATTTGGGTCAAAGTGGCATATTTTGAAACAGACACAGAGCCACCTCAGAACAGCCTTAACCTACAGTAGGTGTGTAAAGACGCCTTAAGGTGCTTCTGTAGAATAACCAGCAGTTGCCTTGAGACTGTAATTGGTGCCAAAGGTGCTCCAACAAAGTGTTTTTACATTTGTACATGTGATTTTTTTTTTCTTCTTCTTTTTTTTAATATATATATATATATATTTCCAAAGATTTCAAACAAACTTCTTTTAGATTCTGGTTATAAACTGCTGCAGTTGTTCTCTGGAAACACAGAACCGAGTGGAAAGCTTCCCAGCGGAGTCTTCTGGCTTTTGTTTATTTCTGCACAACACGCCTTGGTCAAGTTCTTCCAGTTCTGTCAGTGCTTCGCGATCTGTAGATGATATAGAGATGGCATTTTATTTTTGTTTAAATCCAAACATGCAAATTCTTATCGCTTGAAAAAATGTAGATCAACACCAACCAAACCCAAAAAAAAACATACGTAGACAAGTCTGCTGGATGAGAACCGAATGTATCAGCATGGCAGAACAGAAGAGTTGCATCATTTGTAAAAACATGCAAACGCATATGCATGAAGAGAAAGACACCAAACATCATGCAAGAATACTCAAACTGTCTTAATATTTCATGTGCCCATTAAAAATGTCTGATTTTGTGTTCAGCATGTGATGAATCCTAGAGGCGTGTTCGGTGCATGAGATACAGCATTAATCCTGTGTTTATTTCCATTTTGAGCGAGGGATGATGTTTATGGAGCTACACAGAGATGCATCTGAAATGCGATACACAAATATTCTGATATGAAACTATATTCACACAGAGACAGTGAGATATGCATTATCAGTAACAGGTCGTTCAACTTGATTAACCCATTAATGACCATAATTTTCCCAAAGATGTCACACATTGAGTCATTTGCACAATCTTTCATAAATCTGTTCACAAATATAAAGCCATCGTACCTCTTCACAAGACTTGGATTGAACTGCTCAATTGATGTGAATTCGTTTTATGGCACCTTTATGGCTTTTTCGGATCTTCTAAGTTTTGGTTATCTGGACTTTCAATTAAAAACATCTTGATTTGTGTTTCAAACGACATGAACAACATTTTTGGTTTGGAACGACATGAGGGTGAGTAAATGATGACCTGTTTCATTTTTGGGTGAACTATCACTTTAAGTGTATTTTCCACAGGAAGATGATTTAATACAGGGCAACTTTAGTGACAAATGCACACATTTTTCCATGTAGAAACGCCAATATAAATCCATCCAAACAATAATAAGGGATTTTGCCCACCAGCCACTAAAGTTGCCATGTGCATTTCAGGAGTAAATACACAAAAATGGCAGCGTGAATTAAACACCATATTGCCTATCATCCAGCAAGATGTCAAAAGTTTTTCCTAAAGCTGTCTACTTGTATACCGGTTCTCTACAGTCCAAAAAAAAAAAAAAAAAAAAAAAAAAAAAAAAAAAAAAAAAAAAAAAAAAAAAAAAAAAAAAAAAAAAAAAAAAAAAAAAAAAAAAAAAAAAAAAAAAAAAAAAAAAAAAAAAAAAAAAAAAAAAAAAAAAATGGCAGACTTGGCATTGGCCATGTTTAAATGAATATGCCTCATATACACACATAGAGAGAGAATAGGATCATTTAATAGCATCGTTCTTGCAGGAGAAAAAAAAGATCAGTGGACAAGTACAAGGCTTTAACATCTTCACAAATATTTTAAACCATAAAAGCCCTTCAAACTAATGGGAATCTCTCTGTGCCTTTTCTAATTTCCAGACATTTGCACTCATTACTCATTTTTAATGGAAATAATGGCCGCGGTTGGTGGCGAAGGGACCCCGTTCTACCTCTCACGCCGACACAAACAAAACTCTGAGAATAAAAAGGCTTTCCACTGAGATCAATGCTAGCGAAGGAGAGGAGAGACAGGTCTATTTCTTTTCCTCTCTCGCTCGCTCTATCTCTTTCTTCTCCTGTTTAAGGGAGCTCCCCAGCCGCCCCCGGTGACAAATGGGGGTGGTTGAGAAGTAGCCGTTTGGTGTCTGGCATCAGCGCAGTCACGGAAGAGCCTTCGAGTCTTCAGGGTGGGGAAGACAGGCCCTCGACCGCAGCCAGCCGAGAGGGGGGTCCTCAGGGGGCCTGCAGGCGAAACGGACCCCCATAAATCAGTCTGTTTGAGCTGTGCTCACCATCCATCTCAGCCCTAACGTCCCAGAGGAGAGAGAGAAACAGAGAGAGAGGCAGGCCAGAGAGGAACAGGGAGGTGTTCGAGTGAGCAACCTAAATTCTCAACTTACAGCATGTGAGCGCATGAGAGAGATACTGAGACACTCACGGAGGAAAACAAGGAGGATTTCTTCGGTGGAAAGCAGAAATCGCACTGAATTTGAACCTAGAACACAAATTAACAAACCGATTAATAAATCAAGGCACATTATGCATTAATATTCATTTCATTAATTACAGCTTTAAGGTGCTTTATTGGAATGGCACATATTTTTGCATTCCTACTAGAAGTATTTAAAACCAGAACCATGCAAAATGAAAATAGTGCAAAGTAACAAATTTCCTTCCTTTACTTCAGTATTGTGAGGTATTGCTAACTGAAATGGAATATTAAATAGAGGGTGGGGTTTTATTTCTCCACCTCTTGCTCACAGCAAACTAACGGTTGGAGGGGTGTGGTTAAGGATATTCTGCCCAAGCCTTCAAACTGACATCATCAGAGAAGGAATGCCATTCCAGAGCGGAAGTAAATGTTCAGATTTGATTAAAGATTACCAAGACAACATTTTTTTTTTTTTCAGTGGATTAGTTTGTGCGGATAAATTGTTCACCTCAAGACTAGCAATGTGTGTCTACAAAGTAAATAATGTAATTTTTGATTTCCTGAGGATTTTAAATTGTTTGTTCAGATTCTGTTAGGCTAGTATGGAAAATTTTTGGACAGTGTTGTTGGCCTAATATTTGTTTTCAAGTCCAAAATAATTTACATGATATAGTTTCAGTAAGTTGGTGTATATCAAGAGACACACACCTGTCATTCATATCAGTTACATTTTATACTAATGCATTAAGTTGAAACATTGCTCAATCATTTTTAAAAAATGTCACCATGACTTGTCTTGACAAGTCTGGGAAATGTTTTAATTTCACTCCATGATGATCTCAATCAAATAACACAGTCCTGCCAATGCAAACATATCTACTACAGTACAGCAAAATCACACTATACACAATACCATTCAAAAGTTTGGGGTTGATAAGGTTTCAAATATATATATATATACAGTGGGTACGGAAAGTATTCAGACCCCCTTAAATTTTTCACTCTTTGTTATATTGCAGCCATTTGCTAAAATCATTTAAGTTAATTTTTTTTCCTCATTAATGTACACACAGCACCCCATATTTTTTTAAATAGAAATCTTTGTAACATGAAAAATATGTTTACAGTCACTTTCGATCATTTTTATGCATCCTTGCTAAATAAAAATTTAATTTTTTTTCCCCAAAAAAAAAAGACAGCAGTGTATAATGAGACATTAAACACTCACAATATTCCAAGTTGACGGACTTTATGTACGTTGGTACGTGTGATATAGACTGTGAGATATTCTCTCAATGTCAAATGCAGAAATGTTAATCCATGCGTTTAACTGAACTGAGCTGGATGATGACATCACTGAATTCAATGATGAACTGCCTTTAACTGAAAAATTTGTGTTTACTCTTGTCATTTTGCATTATTGACACTATTTTCCTAATTAATGCTGTTCAGTTGCTTTGACACAATCTGTATTGTTAAAAGCACTATATAAATAAAGGTGACTTGACTTGACTTGACTTGACTAGATGTTAGTGAGCACGTATGTTGAGTCTCCCTGATGCCGTGACCCTATATGAGCTGACTGATGTTCAAACAAACATGCTCAGAAACCATGTATAGATGCCGTAGGCTTTCAGTGTTACCAACGGAAATACGATGTCTTCAAAAGACACCAGACGCGAGAAGAGCTCTTGCTGCACTCGCTTCACCAGCAAAGTTTTGGTCGACCAGTTTTTCAGCAGGTCGACGATACGCATGCAGGCCACACAGAGTCCAAATTGTGTCACGACAGACCTTAGATCTGAGACGGTGCACACAGCGACAAACATTCTGCAACAGTCCCAACATTAAAAAAACACCAGCAAGGGAGAGCAGCGTGTGCATGAAAGAGCAAAAGAGAGAGAGAAAGAGAGATTTCAAGAAGTTGCCATTACATCCCCTGTCTCCCATGGTTGTGAATTTTGTATGCGACGTTGAGATGCCACAGAAAAGTCGTTCCCCAGAGTGGCAAATGTGCCAAAAGCAAGCCAGTAAATAACAGTCTCCATTCTTCAAATGAATGCTAATTTCATACTGTATCTCTCTCTCTCTCGCTCGCTCTCCTCAACTTTGTTCACATATTGATGTGCTCTGAAATCAACTTCAAATGGTGCCAGCGATATCGCTGAGAAAGGGATCCCTGATTCTTCTCCGTGTCCTTTTTTTCTTCTGCAGCGATGCCCCGAATGTCGGTTTCATTAGCTTGCCGCTAATTAGCCTCCTTCTGCTGATTTGCAAGTTGATGGCGGTGGCTGCAGGACAGGCGTCTTTGAGGCTCTCGCCCCTCTGATCTTGGGGGTCCTCCAGTCCCCCTCCCATCCTCCGAGCGCCTAGCCTTCTCCACAATTAGTACTAAAGAAATTCATGTTCTTTTTCACAGATACATTATTCATATTGTCTCAGAACGTAAATAAATCATCACGTTCTAGAGAGCTCAACCTATCCTGTTTCTCCGTTACTGCGAGCTTCAGTCGACTTTGGTCAAGTGACCTTCGCCCATTTCCTTCTCAAACGCCTTCACGGCTAGGTCAGTGAACCAATTTAGTGCCTCGAAACACCTATATGCTCCTGATAGATGTCTGGCTACTTAAACCAGTGATTATCTGATTAGTGTTGGTAAATATGAGGGCTAACAAAGCCGGGATTTCTTGAGGCCATCGGAGTGCAAGTAATCCTTGCACTTGTGATTTCTCTTCTCTGCCGTTGATCAAGCGTTTCTGGGAGAAGCGCTAACTGGACAGACATGCTGCAGTCATTTCAATGATTTAGTAGCTTCACTTTGTGCTATTATTCATTGGTCTGAAGGGAGGCCAGGTTCGGCCAAGAGGCCTGCATGTTTTATAACCACTGGAGGGCAAAGCTTTCCACCACAGCCCTGCACTTCTGTTAGGGGAGACCAGACTCTTTCACACATGGAGATGTGCTGTAAACACAAACTGAGATAGTGTTTATTCACACACAGAGACAGAGAGACCAGTGTGGAGGACGCTGAGACCAAAAAGCTGTTTGGACTGACGTTCATGACCATGCCGAGTCCTACTCCCTTTGTCCGCCAGAAATAACAGCATTTGTTGTGCATACACTGCATGTCGGAGGAGATATGAGAGTGTTTTACAGTGCGCAATGCAGGCTGGAAACTCTGCTTAAAAAGAAAAAACAGGTGGTTAGCTGGTATCCCAGCCTATCTGTTTTATTGGTTTTAAGCCCGGGACACACTGCACGATTTTCGGCTGTCCTAGACGAAAGAGTGGCATCGTGAAAAATCGTGGTGATTTCTATAATCGTGGCTCCTAATTGGTGGTCCTATGTCATTCAGTGAAAGAGGATCAAAGATGGCCATCGTCACGGTCTTGCGACCAAAGATAGCCTACGATCATTTTCTGACAGCCTGTAAGGACAGCAGAAACAATCATTGGTGTGCACCTGCCCAGTCTTCAGGACTTGTACAACTCCAGAGTGAAGAAACGGGCAGGTAACATCATCAAAGACCCCTCTCACCCAGCAAATTCAGCATGATCATCGCACAGTGTGTTCGCTGCTACGACCCACCTTTACTGACCAGCCAATAAAAATGCGACATGAAATCAACGCGACACGGCGTTAAAAAATAAAACTGCTTACCTCAAGCTCTTATCCCTTCCTCTTTTGCAGCTTCCTCTTTTTTTCTGCACACATAAAAAGTACAACTGCAAAACTGTGAATCATCATGTTCTTTTTTTTTACCACTAGCACATGCTGATGGCATTGTATTCTTCAATAGAAACTTCCATGTCCATGTCGCACAGTGTGATTTGTAATGATCTTGATTGCTGAAATCGCACAGTCTGTAAAAGGCTTTAGAGGGGATACCAGATAGCTGACCAGCTTTACCAGGCTCAACCAAATTCAGAAGTGAAGATTTGACTCCCGGTCAATTCAAGAGTGTGAATGTGAAATAAACTGGCCACACCCACTGGAAGGAATTCAAATTTGAATTGGAATTTTAAGGGAAGAGGAATTTACTGACTTGCAATTCAAAGAAATTCAACAAGTTATGCAATCTGGGAAATTAAGATATTAGATAGATATTCTGATCTATCTATCAAACCTTGAAACTTCAAGGTTTTTTAAACTTTTATAATCTTTCAAACAAGGTTTTCACGTTAACTAAAGGTTGGTCTCAACTAACTTTGCTTTTCTAGCTATATTAACTTATTTACATTTCAGTGCAGTTTAACTCTACTTCCTTACATTCAAATTGCATTTTGCAATTTAAGTAAAATTTAGGAATCGAATCAGAATTTAAAAGGCATTCTCAATTCATTTGGGCCCATCTTATGCCAGCGTTGTCGTGCTGACACGGTTAAGTTAGCATCAACATACAGGGTTGGTGTATTGGGTCTCAAAGTGCTAAAACGAACAAATACTTTTAAAATTGCCTTTCAACCGTCTTTGTCGGTTCTGGTATCCATGAACATGTCCATGTCAGCGAGAACATGAGGGTGATAGGTAAAGCAATTACCATGCAGCCATACGATTTTTCCTTACGACAATGACTGCCGAATTCTGCTCCCCCTTCAGCAGTCTGTTTGCAAAGTGTGCTATTAGGGATTTTCTGTGGACTCATTTGGAGCAACAAATAAGCAAATATGAATATGTGGCTTCATTTTTCTATCCAATTAGAGCAGATATCGGGCATTTACTACATTTCGAAGAGTCCTAGGATCCATTTCGGTTTCTATAACTGCTCTTTAGAGAGAGAGCAATGGCGCCATTTTGGGTGATTTGTTGCACAGATTGACTATGTCTTTGTGCAGGATGGAGCTTTGACTCATTGAGTCAGGGGTGACGAGAATGGGGCACCCTGTGGTTTTAGCAAGTCTGCTGAATTGCTAATGAAAGAGGAGGGGGGCGAAACTGACGTGGGAAACCAGGACTGAGACAGGCACCTCATCTGAATCATTTAGGCCGGGCCCAATTACAGATCTGATCCGTTAGCGAGAAAAGAAACGGGCTGTTTTTAAAGGCAACACAAATCAATGAGATCTGACAGTAATCTGTTTGACAGAAAGACCTGTTAGCGGTTTGAGGGTCATTACCTCTCCGTCGCCCGATGCATTATGGCGATGAAACGCGAAATGGAAACACAAAACAGTGGGAGGCTGCATGCCATCTGCATCGTGGCCGATGACTGCTTGTTTGTTAGCCCTAGAGCGAGCGGGCATCTCAATTTTATGCCCCTTGAAGAATTTCCATCTCGTAAACTGCTGAGGTTAGCGCCCTAGTCCACCTTGACCCGCCTCTCAACCCGATATTATGTTATTGCACTTTACTCACCCCCTTGTTTGAGTCTCCTGCAAATACACAGCCATTGATAATCATTTGCAGGAGTTTTCAAGAGCTGTCAAAGTTCACAAAGCAGCCTGACTGCTTGGAGGGAGAGCGAGGTGGAAGGATATCGATTCCTGTTGAATCACACACACACACACACAAGAATTTGAAATGCAGCCGGTTACGGATCTCCGAGCTGCCAAAATCAGCAATTGTCAGTAAACACTATTAGCATAGATTTGGGCATCGCATTCCCTCCCTGCTTGACTGAATACTGCGGTCCATATACAGTATAAAAGCCCATCTGTAGTGGCCTAAATCCTGGATCAGGGGATGGTGGAGGGTCTTCTCAGAAGCCGACCCAAGGGAGAACGGGTGTGGGGAGGCCTGGCTCGACCAGCCCCTGGCTGGTTGTGTTCGGCAGCAGTATTCCCCCTCTGCTCCCAGTCGCCATCTGCCACGGTGCTGGTGTGAGGAGTGTCAGGAGCGATGTGGGCTCGGCCGGCTGCGTGCGAGGCAGCTGGAGTGATGGCGGCCCGTGTATCGGCAGGGGAGTACATCGATTTCCTGTCGGCACCTTTTTACATCTTATAACACACACCTATACACGTCGGAAGCCTTTCCTATACTGTGTCGATGTGCGGTCGGAGGGTATCAGTTCTGATGCTAAAACCAGCTTAAGCAATGGCACGGCGTGAGGAGAAGATCTCAGTACCCGTGGGACCTAATTAGGAAGGCTTAAAAAGCATCTATATTACTGTTAGCTATTGATTTACATTGGGGAACTTTGACTTCTTTGGTATATTTGACCATTCTAGACCTTATTCATGTGCAAATTAAAATATATATCAAGGAAATGTTGTATGTTTAACAGAACCACGAATTTACCAAGAGTAAAAAAAAAAAAGGCCAATGCAGACCTGCAAACCAGACCGTGTGAAGAGAGTGTTGACAAAAAGAATAGTTCTTCACAAAAAGTAACAGATAGTTAACGGGTTAGTTTAGTTAATAATACATTAAGAAAAGTCATCTTACGAAAAAGAGACATTAAATTACACGCCTTTTATTCTTCATGAAAATAATGCTTACACTAATGCTAACACTTTACAACAAGGTTCCATTTGTTAACATTAATTCACATAAAGAATTAAAAAAACACTTCTAAATCATTTATTAGTCTTAGTTGATAATTTTTGCATTTACTAATACATTGCAATAGAAAGTTTTATGTTAACATTATTTAATAGACATGGGCTGACATGAAGTACCAATGAAAAGTTGTATTTTTTAACTAATGTTAATAAAGATGAATAAATACTGTAACAAACGTATTGCTCATTATTAGTTAATTTTAATTAAAGCATTAACTAATGTTAACTAATGGGACTGACCAACCAGACTGCTAGTTTCCTCCTCAGATGTGAGATTTGAGTGTCTGCATCAGAAATACAATAAGAACAACTGCAAAAGAACTTGTATCACTAACTAAAAGTTGTGATTCACCTCATCTATGACTGTATGCAAAGTAAAGCGGTTGACGACAAGGAAACCCACCGTTTGTTATTTTTTCTGCCTGGCGCTCTTTTGAAGCGCAATAATGCAATCTTGCATCGTTTGCTGTAAAACAGAATCCCATTTGCCCTTTGTCAGCACAAAACACCTGGATATGAAGGTTTCACTACTGAGTAAGCAGCGAACCTCAGCACAGCCCCCTGAGACACAGGAAATGCACAAAGGTCCCTTCCTCTTGCCGCTCCTTCATCAACACCCCAGTTGCCATACAATCACTTTAAGATTCATTAATTATTCAAATCTAACATGAGCAAGGGAACCGACAGACAACAGCAAAAGTGTGTTTACAGACCAAATACAAAGCATGGCACGAGATTTTTGGCTTGGCAGTGGCCTCCTGCAAAATAAGTCTGTGGTGAAAAATACACTTTTATGCAATACTACTAACACATCTGCCTTTCATTCATGCATCTATCTACCTGCCAGCTATTACATTCATAGATCTATTTATCTGCTACTTAAGTAAATGTATTACAACGTAACAATACCCTGACCAAATCTCTTTACTTTCATTCATATCCATCCAAAGTACATGCATTTGCTTATTTTGCACAAATCTTTTGCACAATGCAGCTGATTTTGCACGACTGATGAATCCACTCAGGACCTTTTACACAATATACAGTACACTGTATTCCTTTTTTTTTTAAATTAATTTCTTGTCTATATTGTACTTTTAACTTTAAAAGTTAAATGTATATTGTACATTTCCTATTTTGTATTCTTACTTTATTATTATCCTACTGCATCTTGCATCTTTTTCTCAAGTTTACCTGCAGATGGTTGTTTCTTCATTTCCAGGTCCTCTGACTTTTCTTTAAATAAAATATAATGAGCAAAGATTCATATTTACGACTAAAAGCAAGAAATAAAGATAGAAAGAAAAGAAATAAGGAACTTGAATAACGGTTATACACCACATCTTATGCCCAAATGACTAGTGGAATGACAACGGCAACCGTTTCAGGCCTGTTTGCGAAATTTGCTCAACTTCTGTGTGTTTCATTGTAGCTGACACACCAGCTGAAGCATTGCTTCTTAACGTTTTACTTGTCCTTCTGTTAACATTCACATTACCTCGAAAACGGTATAAATTGATGTGACCAGCGCTTACCCAAAGGATGCCACACATATATAATGAGCGCGTTTTAGGGATGAGTTTCAGCAGAAGTTGTCACAGTATGCAGAATGGTCTAATTATCTCTAGCATGCCCAGCTGCAGGTGTGTGATGACTGGTTAATAGGGTCCGTTAGTGATCGCTGCCGTGGGTTTTGTGGGCTTTCGGGTCACCAATGACGCAGAAGATGCACGCCTATGTTCTGCATAATTGCTCACCTGTAGGCAACAACACCAGCCATGCTTTCCTCTAAAAATCCATGCCTGGAAGGCACACACAAACAATGTTAAAGTTCCAGAAAGCAAATCAATTAATGGCTGTTCAGTACGCGTTACACTAAAAAAAATCTTACATTCACCGTCCAAAATTCGTCATCTGTCCTTTTTTAAGAAGTGCTGTTATGAAGTAAAACCTGACATCTACCTGAAACCACTTTGTCTGGTATTTCCACCTCCATCAATGTGTTGAGACAGTCATGCACAGATCAACAGCGCCATCTTCTGGGTAGTAACAGAAGATTTTATGAAGACAATTCAGAGAAATAAAATTTTTTTTAAAAAAATTCAGTCTTGCTTCTAGACCAAAATTAATGCAACTGTCATATAATTCTAAGAAAGTAAGATCCAGCCCCAATACTGAAAGATGTCTAGGCTATATCAAATGTGCATGTGAAAAAGGTATAAAGATAAAAAAGAATCCTGTCATTAGATTGAAACTTTTTTGATTGATTTTTGGTTAGGTTAGGTTAGGTTACTTTATTCATACCCGCAGGTAAATTTGTCTTGCAGTAAAATGACAGTGACATACATCCATAACACAAATTCAAAAAACACATTTAAAAATATAACACAACAGATAACAAAAATATGATACAAGATACATGATATAAATTCTCCAAGACTCCCCCATCCTACAGCTTATTTAACATAGTTAAAACAGCGGGAACAAAGCTGTTTTTATATCGCTTTGTTTTACACCTGTGTAATAACCTTCCTTTGATTAATTCATCCAAACTTTGACAAATTCTGTGATATTCCCGCGTTATACAGTAAATTCCTTTGATGGATTCCGCAATTCCATCCGTGTTTTCCGCATCGTAGAAATCATCCGCATCACAGGGCCATAGGCGTACCTTGTGGGAAGGTCCAAACTCCACCTGATGAGTCGCTGTCATCAGAATCCTGCGTGTTGCCAGATGTTGAAGGTCCTGAGGTGTGCACCAACCCATTTAGAGCGTCTGTAATGAGTCGATTTCATGGCTTTGTTTTGATGAGGTTGACTTTGGAAAAAAATATGTTCTGAAATTATTGTACATTATGTTTTTTTTTTTCATTATTGATCGTACAGAGGTCAAGATTATCGTACAGATACGATAATTATCGTACGTCTGGCAACACTGCCAAGAACATTGTACACTTCAACAACCGTTCGCGCGTTCGTCGATTTCAAATGTTCTTACGTCACGAGAAAAGTACACAGTGATTGGTGGATTTAAATCAGCGCTTCTCGTCTCCTGGAACACGTTCGGCAACAGTTCAGAACTGATGCCAAATGCCAGACTTTTTCTTCCTTTTGTATTTTTGTAATCGAGACGCTGGAATTCAGCTGACTTCTGCTGCCCATTCAAGGCAGACGACATTCTAGCAATGTTCTAGCTTTGTTAACACGTCACATTACAGGAAAGTTTTTTTCAAGAACATTTTGTCATCTTAGACCTCAAAATGATATCCTCATAACATTTTCCTAATGTGGCTGAGAGAATGTTCTTCCTCTTATTGTGGAACATTGTGCCTATATTTTATTGCGAACATTGTATAATCTGTTTTCTCAACAACATCCTCAAAATGTTCCCGGTAAAATGTTCTAAACAGTACCAAATTGGGTACTTCTACTTTTAACAATAGCAGAACCCTTTTTGGTTCTATATAGAACCCTTTTTTAATAAGGTTCCATAAAGAACTGTGCTTTGACAAGTTTATAGGACCTGGTGTTACAATTTATTTTCACTTAATATCAGTAAATATTTTTAAATTATTAATATTATTTTTATATATTATTTATTCATATTAATTTTCATCCATCTATCTACCTGATTTTATCATATATTGTGGCTTCTATTTAGGTTTTACATAAATAAACAAACAAACAGCATATGTCAATTATGTACTTTTTTTTTTTTTATTGACATGGCAAAGTGTAGGAAAAATCACAGGGCTCAAACAACTGCTATTAGCTGAAAACATTAATAAATATCAGTTGACACTGAACATGATATGGAATTAATGAAGACCAAGTTCAAGTGAAATATCTTCACAATGTCTTTATGTCCATCTTTATGTTTCTCATTGCTGATGATGAGGAGGATGTGACAGCTTCTGAAACACAGTTGAGTTTAGAGGTATAATGTGTGCAGTTATTTATGTAAAACAATTAGAAAAAATGGACAGTATGTGAGCCCTTTATAATGTTAAAAGAAAAAGAGATATAAGGTCATGGGATAACTTTAATGTTATTTATGATTGGGTGTTTAAGCATAAAGTAAAAAAAAAAAAATTTGAATCATGGATCATTATTTCAACATTTCTGTTAGGCCTACTTAGTGAAGAGAAAGTAAGCATCCTTAACTGAACAGAGCTGGTCACATGCATTTTCTGTTAAACCAAAAAGAGAAAAATACTTGATTGGCATGAAACTAGTTACCATTTTTAAAGGTAAAATTGTAAGAAATTTTAAGAAATTAATCATTTACCTCTTAAGAGTGTGTTCAAAGTCTGTCTTGAGCTCCAGAAAACCAGTAATGATGCGGCTTTGACGGTTACAGATTTGGAAAACAAAAATGCGGGGAAAAAGAACCCTAAACTCTAAAGCAAAGAACCATCTCAGCATATAAAAGGTTCTTCAGGAGCATACAGTTCTAAAAAGAGCTGTTTCTGCGTGTAAAGAAGCTTTAAAGAACCATCTTTTTTTTTAGAGTGTAGCTTTGTAAACACAAGAACATTCCGAAACATTTTATAAAAACATTACACCACCTCAGGCCTCAATGATGTTCTTATAACGTTCTCCTAATGTGGTGTGAGAATGTTCTTTCTTTGTTATCTTGAAACATTGTGCCAATGTTTTATTGACAACATTGTACAATCTGTTACCTCAAAAAACATCCTCAAAATGTTGCAGATGAAGTGTTCTAGCTTTGTTAACATGTCACATTACAAGAAACTTTTATAAAGAACATTTTGTTATCTCAGAAAACTTTTTATAAAAAACATCACACCACCTCAGGCCTCAATGATGTTCTTATAACGTTCTCCTAATGTGGTGTGAGAATGTTCTTTCTTTGTTATCTTGAAACATTGTGCCAGTGTTTTATTGACAATACTGTATAAACTGTAACCTCAACAACATCCTCAAAATGTTGCAGATAAAATGTTCTAGCTTTGTTAATACGTCACATTACGAGAGCGTTTTATAAAAAAACATTCCATCACTTAAGGACTCAATGATGTTCTTATAACGTTCTCCTAATGTGGCTGAGAGAATGTTCTTCCTTTGTTATCTTGAAACATTGTGCCAATGTTTTATTGACAATATTGTATAAACTGTTACCTCAACGACATCATCAAAATATCCTCAAAATGTTGCAGATAAAGTGTTCTAGCTTTGTTAATACATCACATTATAAAAACGTTTTATAAAAAACAATCCATCACCTCCCCTCAATGACATCCTTACAGTGCATCCGGAAAGTATTCACAGCGCTTCACTTTTTCCACATTTTATATTACAGCCTTATTCCAAAATGGATTAAATTCATTATTTTTCTCAAAATTCTACAAACATACCCCATAATGACAATGTGAAAAAAGTTAGTTTGGAATCTTTGCAAATTTATTAAAAATAAACAACGAAGAAAAAAAAGCACATGTACATAAGTAACACATTGTACAAACGTACAAAATTGAGCTCAGGTGCATCCTGTTTCCACTGATCATCCTTGAGAAGTTTCTACAACTTGATTGGAGTCCACCTGTGGTAAATTCAGTTGATTGGACATGATTTGGAAAGGCACACACCTGTCTATATAAGGTCTCACA
>NW_015640464.1:459562-460361 GCF_001515625.1 Sinocyclocheilus rhinocerous
ACCATGAGAAACAAAATTCTCTGGTCTGATGAAACAAAGATTGAACTCTTCGGCAAGCGTCATGTCTGGGGGAAACCAGGCAGCGCTCATCACCTGCCCAATACCATCGCTACAGTGAAGCATGGTGGTGGCAGCATCATACTGTGGGGATGGTTTTCAGCGGCAGGAACTAGTAGACTAGTCGGGATCGAGGAAAAGATGAATGCAGCAATGTACAGAGACATCCTTGATGAAAACCTGGACCTCAGACTGGGTTGACGGTTCATCTTCCAACAGGACGCATGCTGTGAAAACTTCCCGGATGCACTGTATAAAGTTCTCCTACAGTGGTTAAGAGAATGTTTTTCCTTTGTCATCTTGAAATATTGTCAATGTTTTAAGAATATTATATTCTGTCACCTCAACAACACCCTCAAAATATCTGTTGCAGGTCAAATGTTCTAGCTTTGTCACATTACAAGTACATTTTATAAAAACATTACACAATCTCAAGTCTCAGTGATGTTCTCCTAATGTAGCGGCGAGAATGTTTTTTCTTATCTTGAAACATTGTGCCAGTGTTTTATTGAGAACATTATATACTCTGTTACCTCAACAACATCCTCAAAATGGTGCAGATAAAATGTTCTAGCTTTGTTAATATTTCACATTACAAGAATGTTTTATAAAAATATTCCATCACCTCTGGTCTCAATGATGTTCTCCTAAATGTGGCTGAGAGAATCTTCTTTGTTATCTTGAAAACATTGTGCCAGTGTTTTATTGAAAACATTATATAATCTGTTACCTCAACAACATC
>NW_015640464.1:460371-471011 GCF_001515625.1 Sinocyclocheilus rhinocerous
GTTTCATAAAAACATTACACAATCTCAAGTCTCAGTGATGTTCCTATAACGTTCTCCTAATGTGGCGGAGAGAATGTTCTTCCTTTGTTATCTTGAAACATTGTGCCAGTGTTTTATTGAGAACATTATATAATCTGTAACCTCAACAACATCCTCAAAATGTTGCAGATAAAATGTTCTAGCTTTGTTAATATTTCACATTACAAGAATGTTTTATAAAAATATTCCATCACCTCTGGTCTCAATGATGTTCTTATATCATTATCCTAATGTGGCTGAGAGAATGTTCTTCCTTTGTTATCTTGAAACACGTAAGCGCATGGTCTAAAGTTTAATTGCGCTTAGGGAGTGTCTGAATCCACCTTAGCTAGTTTAAGAACGGGAAGAATGGTCAGCGCGCCCGGCGCATGGTCTAATAGTGTTGTTCCTATCCTCTTAATGAGTAATGGGTGTGTTTTGGGCGTAACGTGCATAAGCCCAAAGGTTACTTTTTTGAGGTCTGGTACAAATATGACATGGGCTACAAAAAACAAAAACAAAAAAAAAAACATGTAATAGCCTAAGTATCGCTTTTTATTTCTCCTCTTTCCTACTACCTGTTTCGCTTCTGTTTCAGTTTTTATAACCATTTCTTACTATGTGTAAGTAAGTTGTTGTTTTTTAGCTTGTGTGTTTGGCAGTGTCATTTTTTAGGATTACTGATAAACTACTGTCGTTTGATTTTTATTATTTGTATTTGTTATTTATTTTAATTTTAGTTAAATTATGTCTGAATCTATTATGTCTGTATAGGTCTTTTATTAAGTTTTGGTTTTATTTAATTTGAGTTATTTTAATACTTCAACAAACTAAATGGAAATGAAATAATATATATATTGAATTTATAAATGTGTATGTACATATACAGTATATATGTATGTGTGTGTGGTTGTACATACACATATTTATTTTTTTTTTTTTGGTGTTTGGCTTAGTGTTATGTTAGAATCATTATTATACTCTTATACCTTTTGTTCTTTAATATTTTGAATTGTTTTTAGCTTTATTTTTTGTTTTTCATTTAAATGTTAAGTTTTGAAATTTTGTTGTATGCATTTGTCATTTTTATTTAATCTCTTTATTTTTAAAATATGTATAGGTAGTATTTATAAAGTTTTAGCTTTTAGTTTTGGATCTGTTTTTAGTTGTTTTAATACTACAATTGATTGCTTCTGTTGTCCTCATTTGTAAGTCGCTTTGGATAAAAGCGTCTAATAAATGACTAAATAAAAATAAATGACTAAATAAAATGTATGGGCTCATATGTATGCACGATTAAAACACATGCGATCTTATTCCTAAATGGCGGTGATTCCGCTATGTCTATTAAAGGGGTCATATGATGCTTTTTTAAAGATCATTACTTGGTGTAACAGAATATGTTGACATGCTTTAATGTTCAAAAAACACATTATTTTTCAAATACTGTACATTATTGTAGGTCCTCTATGCCCCGCCTCTCTCAAACACTTCGTTTTCTACAAAGTCCCTCCTTCCGACAAGCGCAGTCTGCTCTGATTGGCCAGCTGACCCAGTGCACTGTGATTGCGCAGCCGCTGATGCAGAGAGAGCAGCGCTCATCATGTAGCCTAAACTTTATGTTTGAAACAGTCTACAGTACACAAACAGTCTACTTACACAGTAGGCTACATTTCTGTGTTGCAAACATTAAATAATAACGAACATATTGGGAGAAAAGTTTTTAATCCGGATATAGACTCTGATGTTGCGGTAGCCACGATCAAAACGAGTAATTAACCTTTGGAACAAATGATACCCTTCAAAGATTGTATATGTTACATTATGCCAGTAGGTGGCAAACAGTGACTGTTAAATGTATTTATTTGATGTCTGAATTATTCAAGAGATTCGTTCAAAAACTCTGGACGAAACAAGTCTTCATTTTTTTTCCAAATGATTTTTTAGCTACATAATGAATATCGTCAGAAACTCAAATTACATATTTTGTTTGGTTGTCTAATGTTTGTTTTCAGAATCGTGGGAGAATCATAGCATAAAAATACATAGGCTAACATATCTGACATCTAACTAATGCCATTAGTACTGTTTATAGCCTATGTTACATGTTACTATGTATGTATTATGTAGTTCTGCAACCAACAAAACAACCAATCCCCCCCCCACCAATCAGAGTCTCATCTCCCATTCCCTTTAAAAGCCAGTTGCGCTCGGCGGATTCGCTATTTACATGGCGGAATTTGCAAGCGGAAAAACTGAACGCTTCTCTGTGAGGCAACGGATCTGCTCGTGCGCGTAATTCTGATACGTGCAAAGACTAAAATTTAGTAAATTTAATTAATCGTTTTTTTGTGCGCGCATTGTGCACCCGCCTATAAGCCCATATTACTAACGCGCTCTTTAAATAACAAAAAAAAATATATATATATATTGCGCCAGACTTTAGACCAGGTTTTTGTTGGTCAAAGGCGCAGTCTTTTAGTTGCCTCAAAATAGCAACGCGCCAGCAATGCGCCTGAACACACCTCTTTCAGACCAGCACATGCACAAATGCATTTGCTATTTAAACAAAGTGTGGTGCAGCAGGACGTGAAAATGATGGTCGCCGTGATTTTGCCAAGTAAGACATGTTCCTGGATCAACATTACGGTCCAAAAATACAGACTTAATCCAATCCCTATCCCTAAACCTAATCCTACCCATAATTTATTCCTAAAATCAGAGGGAAATGATAGCTGATTAACAAGGGTGTAGAAGCACCTTTAATCCAATCCCTATCCCTAAACCTAATCCTACTCATAATTTATTCCTAAAATCAGAGGGAAATGATAGCTGATTAACAAGGGTGTAGAAGCACCTAATCCTGATTGTAAGCCTAAAACAGATATTTCCTGAAAAGTTATCTCTCAATTCTGATTGGTTGATTGGAATGATGTTCATATGTATTTGTATAAGAAGAAGAAGAAGACTGTTGCATTTTAATCGTACTGCTCGATAGTCCACAAAATCTGTTCAGGACAAACTGGATTAACAGTGAGACAAACCCATAATTTTTTTTGTGACTGTCCATAAACCTGAATAACCAGTATCATGGCTAAGGCAACCAAACCTGAAAGGCCAAGCCCACCATTGCTCAGATATATTAACTTTAGTACAAACAGAATTTTACTTCCATGCATACAGTACTTTGTGTCTCACGATTAACTATTTAATATTACTATTAAACGATGTTAAGCTCAACTATCAGGGTTCTACCTTGACATTAAACCCAATCTGTTGAATGATGAATGATGTGAAGTGTTTGACATTCAGTCACACCCAAAATCTGGCTGATACCTACCATTGTGCCTTGTGCCATGTGTTATATCACTGAACCACAGAGAAGTTAAAGGAACAGTTCAAAATGGAAATATGTACTTACACTCGTGTCGTGATTTTCATTCATCTGAATGTACTGTCACTCTTTCCCATAAAACTGCAATCAATTGGCCCAAAATCTGTTGTGTTGGTTGTGTGGTTTACATTTCTGTGACTTCAAAGTCAAAGTCTGGCAATCTGCACTAGGTCTACCCAACAGGAAGACACTGACACGAATATGGAAACCTGAGACATAAGACAGAGACAGACTGGCCCAGTTGCACAACAACAAAATAATCCGTTGTAATGTCAACTAAACATTGCACTCAGTCAACACTTGCTTTATTATTTCTAAACGTTTACTTGAATTTGTTCGCTGCACTGAACTGTACATGTCAAACACCAAATTAATTTTCAACACTGAAGATAAAAAAGATTGCGGGCCTTTCACATCTGATAAATGTGACAACAAAGAAAAAAACAAACAAACAAAGCAATTGTTTAAAATACAGTCTGTAACCCTGAGTAAATACTTTTACTGTATACTTCCAGCTTTCTCATCGATAGTCGCCACATTGCTTCACAGCTCATTTTCGTCAAGCTAAACTCTTCAACCTTGTTGCGTCACCAATAGCCAATGGAAATCACCTACTGTCAATGAAAATGAGTGACGCCAGTCTGATAGTATGGATGTTCTGCGAGATAAATGTCAAACTGTCAAAGAAAAAAAATTTTAGAAACACACCTGAACTATAGTCAATCAAGGTCTGTGGGTTTACCCATCAATAACACAAAGCCAACATGTCATGAGGATGGAGATGTGGTTAAAACCAAATCTAACACACCTCACTGAAAAAAATAATTTGGGGTGTTGTAAAATATATTAAATTAACCATCATAAGTTCTACTTGTAATATTAAAATTCAAAGAGAACAACAATTTGTACACATTGAATTCTTGTGATTAATGAACTGCGTGGGAAGAGTAACTCTTATTAATATTTACTTGTAGTATTTACATGTTTTATAGTCATTGCACATACATCTAAAAATATTGAGTAAATCTAGGTCAAATCAAGCTCACCTGAAAAGGATAAGTGCGTCGGGCTGAAACTAGCAAAAATACTAGCATTGTGCCGGGTGTATGATAGGGCCCAAAGTCATCTAATGTCATTACATAAATAACAGTATTGTTATTGTTGTCATTACTGCTGTGAATGGCTCTCACAAACTGAGGGGAAATGAAGTGTGTTGTTCTAGGAAAGTCACACTATACAGATCCAGTTTCTGAAAACACATGAATCTGCAGACAAGTACCTATATATATAATAAGTATATTGTGTGAGGTCAAAATAAAGAAATAAACAAACACTATGGCCATCATGAAAAAAACACAATGAAAAGAAATCAACAAAGACAACATTACAAGCACACATTGCAGTGTTATTTACAGTTGGTATTCAGAATATAATTGTATTTTGCTTTTACTGCACTGCCATTTTTTCGCTTGTTTTAGCTATAAACAACTTTAAAAAAACAAATGTATATGAAAAATTATATATATATATATATATAAATATATATATATATATATACATACATCTAAAAATATTGAGTAAATCTGAATCTAATCCGCGCATCTGTGTTATGACCCGGTCTTTGAATCAGGGCGGGACGGTTGGGCTTGTCATGGAGGTGATGCATGGCTGGATTTTCTCGTGTTTAAGGTAAGTTTGCCTTTCTGTTTCAGATTTCTGATTTGTCATACATAGGTCCGTGTGCATTTCGATAGTTTGATTCATGTTTACTTGACTCATTATACATTAACGTTCATGGGTCATTCCTGGTATCCAGTAACATTTTGGCTTCATAATTTTTGGGGGAAAAAAGGTACATGTTTTTCATGTTTTTAGCATTCTACCAAAATAGTGACATGTTAACCATTAGGAATACATATCAAGCTCAGGGACTCAAAAGATAATAATTATGGGTAGATTGTTCAGACACTGGCTGTGAAAGTATACCACCCTGTTAGGGACACATACCTAGTTATCACAAAATGTTAATAATGTAAATGTTAAACAATGAGCTTTTCTTGGATAGTATATGCCCCTTATGCCATAATAGTATTTTTTTATTCTTGAAACAATAACAAAACAATTATTGATGAATAGAATATATCTTGATTGTTAAGAACAGGTACTTTTTTGTGCACATTTTTGCCAACAGGATGGTAAATAATACAAATATTTTGCTCAAAAACATATATATGCTGTTAATGCTCCTCACCTCACAAAATAAAACAAAAGTATGCCAAACATTTAACGTTGCTGTCAAATTATTATTATTTAAAATGACTTGTCTAACAGGGTGCATAACAGGGTGTAACACCAGTGTTGTGATGGTATTCAACTTAATTGAGCATTTAAGTGTAAAGCCTCTCGTGCAAGTCGTCTTGTCAGTTAAATCTTTTCTTTTGCTCAAGCAATCTGTAATTTGTTGGATATAACATTGTTGTTATTTTATGTATTCTTCACCGCATAATATGGGGAGGAAGACAGACTGATGGTTTTTATGTTGGATGCAGTTTTGGTTATATCTAGCTCTGACAGGTTAAAGCCTCATCTTTTTCTGTTTGTTAGGTTATTGTCTTTCTATATTTTATACCTCCTGAAGTCAAAACTGTGTATGGTGCAGCAAATGCAGTTCATGTTGGTAATGGAGATTGAATTGTATTACAGCAGTGGTTCCCAACCCTGGTCCTGGAGGCACCCCAACACTGCACATTTTGCATGTCTCCTTTCTCTGACACACCAATTTCAGATCTTGGAGTCTCTACTAATCAGCCGATGACCTGAATCAGGTGTGTTTGATTAAGGAGACATGCAAAACGTGCAGTGTTGGAGTGCCTCCAGGACCAGGGTTGGGAACCACTGTATTACAGAACAGCAGACACCAAGTAGCATTCAGTCATACTTTATTTTTTATATTTTCAATAGACCAATTATTACCATTCTATACCAGTGGGAGGTATGCATGTTTTGTTGATTAATGCCATGACACTTTTTTACTGAATGCACCTTTAAAACCTTGTGTCCAGACTTTACTAGGTCATGTGAATGTGACTGACTCACTTTTATTTATGTTGGAAAAATAAACAGTTTAATTGTATTTTAGTTGTGCCATTTCTGATAAAGGTATAAACCAGTAAAAAAAAATTACTTAAAATTTGTTTTTAGAAGATTTACTTCTCGTAACAATTTGCGCTAACATATTTTAAGTAAATTTCATTGCTCTAATATCAACAAGTTATTTTTTTCAGTGCTGAATCAGCCAAAGTTCTGTCAAAATCAATGAATTGTGTGCATTCATTATTGGCTTGTGCTGAGAAAATGAGTGTTATCATAAATAAAACAAACGAGCATATTATTATTTACATGTATTTCTTCAAGGACAAACATCTTCACTTAATTACCAGGTCATCCAAGCAGTGATTAATTATTAAAATACTTTCACCAAAATGGTTACAAAATCTAATATCAAAAGTGACAGTTTATATATAAATATATATTAAAAATCTATTTCATAAACTTTGTAGTCAGTGTCTGGTGATGTAAGAATACCTGAGGTGACATTAACTGAAGTACCAATCATAGAGATCATGAGCTTCTTTATATTCCCTGCGTCGTGCGATATAGTCACAGGCAGTGCAAATAGCCAGAATAAACTCTTGTCTCTGCAATATTAAATGAGGACTTGGAGTGAGATGTTTCCTCCAGTTAAAGTACTTGCGATATGCATCTTCATCCTTGTCCAGCTGAAGCAGATATTCGGCTAGTGACTTTGGATCTGGGAAGTCATCGACATGAATGAAGGACTCGGCAGGAACAAAGCTCTCATAGTTTCTTCTCAGAGGACCCAACACCACAGGGACGGTACCTGCCGCGAGTGGCCCATTTAACTTCTCAGTGATGTAGTCTTTGTGGATGGAGTTCTCAAAAGCAAGGTAAAATTTGCAACTAGCCATGGTTGGATAGTAGTCGTCGTAACCCAGAAACCTTGAAAAAGCCTTTCCAAACAAAGTCACTTGGATGTATTTGCTGAATTCCCTGTAAAAAACATTCCTTGTGTCAACACCAGTTGATGGATCCTTGTTACTTACAATCCAACACACCAGTTTGTCCTTTTTGGGAATTACAAAATCCTCATTAGGTTTTTTCCTGGTGATCAAGCGCATCCGTACAGGAATATCAGCATCCTGTCTGTAGCTGAGAGTGAGATTGAACAGGTTTTCCAGACCTGGGATCCTTTTGGTGTTGGTTGGTGATTCCAAATGCAACCAAATCCACCTTTGGAACGGAGGACGAGGAGACGGAGGAAGGTTGGACAGATCAGTGATGGCTCTATGATAAACAATGACATTATCTGCACTGTTGTAGAGAGCTCGATCATCCGTCAGTTGACAACTATCAATATTGTAAAACGTTTTGCAGTCACTGAAATCAAACCTATAATTTTCAGGCCAAACCCATAACAGAAGTACAGGTTTCTCCTCTGCTTTATCAGTAAGAGAGTTGTTAGTCTTGGCAGAGCTGATTTGTGAATATTGGACTGGTCTAAAAACTGGAGGCGGACATTTGTTTGAAGGTGAGAACCAGAAAAACACAACGCCCAGAGAGATGACACCTGCCAATGTCACTATTACACCCAGACGCAACAGCGATGGGCCATTTGTGTTTGACATTTTTGATCTAAAGAGGTAGAAAACAAAAGTTTATTCACTTTTACAAACAAGAATTAAAAGAAATGCTTCAATAAAAACACTGTAGAATAAAAGAATACACTGTCTTGTAATAAAATATACAATTTAAACTTTGACCACTTTATTCTGGTAAAATTATATTCAAATTTCGTTTTTTGAAACAAAGTATTTAATTCACTTACTCACCTGATTAAAGAAGAAATCAAATCTGCTATTTGGTGTCCCATATAAAGCCGATGTCTGATGATTACTCTAAATAGACAGAAACATGGAAGAGAGTTTCTTTAAAGCATGATTCCCGAGCTTAAAGAAAGAAAGAAAAAAACTGGGTTGTTTTGCCTGGAGGAAGTGCCAATGACTGAGAAGAGACATGCCATGGGCCAATCACAATTCAGTATGCAAATATCACTATGACACCAACCCTTCTGCAGTTAGTCCTCTAAACAAACAAACACACCCGAACCAGTTTATGAAGATTCACCATCTGCAAGCAGCAAGTAACCTGGTTAAAGCACTGTATCCTAATAATACATGTTGCCTTAAATATGAGTCAAATAGAAGACTATAAGATAATTATTGTATAAATATACACAGAAGCAGCATGTTTAAACGTCATTTAGAACTTTTGGCCAGCAGGTGGCGTTTGCAGTACCCGCATGACATGAGATGACCAATCATAAACGAATTTCAAGGAATAATATCAACCTAAAGCAAAGCTACAAGTCTGAACATGTTCTGGTTCCAGTGTGAGGTTCATTTTAGAAATTCCATTCAAATTAAATATACAGACACACTACACTGTTTTATTATAAACATGATATAAAATATTTGGGAATAATAATAAAAAAAAATTTAAATAATTATTATTACTATAAAAAGGGTAGCCTATAATAATCATTATTACACAGTTATAATAAAACATATCAATATAATAGATATTTATCAGAAAAAAATATATGTTTTATATTTTTGCTGCCACATACTGTATTATGAAAGAACTAAATGATTTATAAAATTACATTTAAATGATCAAATTATACTGTAGGTCACACAAATATAGCTTTTTCCCAAATACTTTGAAACAAAAGAAACAGCAAAATATTTTCCCTACTGTATATTTGTTTTTGAGAATGAAAAAAAAAATCATGAATCCCAACTAACACCTCTAACAATGCTGCAGCTAAGATTGTGAGCCTTTGCTCTTTTTTAATTTATATTACGTTATGTATGCTATTTCATATTTTATTTTACAATATATTATATACATATTTTTTTTTTAAATTATCATCTTGTTGAAGTGCAGCAATCGTACGGTCCCAGATCCGAATACTGCCTGGATCATGTCCCGATCCCAGGTTGGATCAGGACAGGGAGAAAGGTTGGACAGATCCTAACTGACAGACTTACAATAAATAAACACGTCATCAAGGTGTTAGTATTTCAGTTTCATTTCCATTGAACTTTAATGTAAACATGAATCATGTAACGTAAGTGAATTCATAACAGTAGCCTAGACATTCTAAGTCACGCTAAACATAGTGTCATTCATGAATTGAAATGAATCAAAAGAAAACATTGTATAATGCTACCTGTTGTTAGTGCAGGTCATTGTTTTATCAGTGACAAAGTGTGTTAGTGTTATGAAGGAAGAATGAGTTGATTTGAGATCATGTATAATTCAGCAGTTTAAACTGACCATCTGCTTTGAAACTTTGCACAGTTTTATTGGTTTGTTTTTTAATGTAATGTTCCTTTCATTGCACAGGGTAAAACCAGTGTTGGGGAAGCTACTCTGAAACTGTAGCTTTACCAGCTACAAGCTACTCGTAAATTAAAGTAGTTAAGCTACATTCAAGCTACCCTTTTGAAAAAGTAGCTAGCTACACTACAAGTTACTGTCATGTGCTTTGTCTTCGGCGTAGACTGCATTTTAATCTTTGTTTTGTGTAAATTACAGTTGATTCATGTGAAATATCCACTCCTGTACATCCTTTGCAATATCATCTTTCAAATTTTTTTTAATTATTATTTTGTTTTTGTTTTTTTTTACAATTAACTACAAATAACTAAATAATTATTAATGAAGAATTATAATGAGGTTATAAGTAAAATATAATTAAGTTATAAGTAAAATATTTGGGGTTTAAAACAACATACGTATAGTTAAATAGTTATTTTAGTTATATTATTATATTGCTACAATTGTAACACCAATGTAAGAACAAAATGTATGCAACTTACAGGTTAAACTCACAGCTCATGCAGTATTTACTGAGTGTGAATGGAAACACTCTGAGACGTCAATCATCCTTTGCCAAATGATAAGCACACTACTATGTCGCGATTTTATTTTCTGTTCGATTAGTGTTCATTACAAAACTGTGGGGGGACAGATTATATTATGACCGTTGATCATTGTAAAATAGACATTTGATCTAGAGTGCAATAAAGAAGAAAAATTAACCAGTTTAAAAAGGCTATTATTCACCTCCTGTATGTGCTTT
>NW_015640464.1:472118-477991 GCF_001515625.1 Sinocyclocheilus rhinocerous
ATAATAAAATACTGTATAGTTAAATAGTTATTTTAGTTATATTATTATATTGCTACAATTGTAACACCAATGTAAGAACAAAATGTATGCAACTTACAGGTTAAACTCACAGCTCATGCAGTATTTACTGAGTGTGAATGGAAACACTCTGAGACGTCAATCATCCTTTGCCAAATGATAAGCACACTACTATGTCGCGATTTTATTTTCTGTTCGATTAGTGTTCATTACAAAACTGTGGGGGGACAGATTATATTATGACCGTTCATCATTGTAAAATAGACATTTGATCTAGAGTGCAATAAAGAAAAATTTATCAGTTTAAAAAGGCTATTATTCACCTCCTGTATGTGCTTTGTCTTCGGCGTAGACTGCATTTTAATCTTTGTTTTGTGTAAATTACAGTTGATTCATGTGAAATATCCACTCCTGTACATCCTTTGCAATATCATCAGACGATCTCTTGTCAGTGGAAAGACTATAAAGCAGTGCGCTGCGTGATATCGCCACAGATGGCGGTAATGAACAAATTTAGTTTGGGATCTAGTCAGAATCTAGACGCTGGCTCGTGACTCATCAGAACGCAAAACGGAATGTAGCGTTTGGTCGTGCTACACCACTACTTGCTGGAAAAAGTAGTTAGCTTCAGGAAAAGCTACACTGTTTTAAAAGTAGCGTCGCTACTGTAAAGCTACTGAAAAATGTAGTTAAGCTAGTAGCGTCGCTACTTGTATCTAGCTACTCCCCAACACTGGGTAAAACAGACTTAGGCTTACCTTGGTAGGCTATGGTAATACAGGATATGATGAGAAACAGTGTATTGAATTTTATACTGGTTCAATGAGGGAAACTTGAGAAGAACAGATCCTATATCAGAACCCTAACAAATTAAACAGCCCTAAATTATGCAGTAGTTCAGCAGTTCTCAACCAACATGAAGTAAAAAGCGCATGCGCGATTGTGCATGCAGCCTGTTGCCGTTGCTCCTGTGTTGTTGTTGTTGTTTTTATTTCTGTTCTATTACCTTTATTAGTGCGGTCTTTTCTTATTGTATTTTTTTGTGAGCTCTTTGAAGTTGTGCCCTTTCAAGGATGCAGGTGGAGAAAGTTTTAACAACCTTTTTACCGTACCAGAGTTCCCACGATCAACACCTGTTGGATACGCTGCTCGGATTGTTTACTCCCGGCATCAGCTGATCGATCTAAAGCCGGCCAATTTAGCGATTCGACCAGCTGATTTACCTACTGAAATCTGGAGGAAAACTCATAGCGGATATAGGGGAGGAACAAGACAACGAGGGAAGAGAGCTGGGCTGAGACGGGAGAGACTTAAAGGTGCAATAGGTGATTGTCTTCATAAACATTTTTTGTTATGCTGGTTAAAAGCCTCTTCACATCACAATAGCAATCATTAAGTTAAGTGGTCTAAATGTATTTATCTGTATTTATATATTCTGTAGAAGGCGTAGGATCAAGACATGTTCGTCCGAGCTTTTTAATATGCTGTCCTACCTGCCTGTCAATGTATGTATTAGCATACCTCTGCGCACCCTGTTTGCGTAGACAGTATACGTCATCAGGGCGTTCACGCATGCTGTGCAGACAGAGCGAGGATGGCAGACAAACATCAACAACCCGATCTTCCTTCCTGGTACTGTAGTACTTTTAAAGTTTTCTTACCGGTGAATGACACATGATGTAGTCCAGCGGTTCCCAATTCCTATCCTCGTGCCCCCCAGCTCTGCATATTTTGCATGTCTCGCTTAGTTAACACACCCGATTCAGATAACCAGCTCGTTAGAAGTGAGCTACGTGCATGAACTGTGTTCCGATCGATATGATCCCTACACAGTGTTCATTGCTCCCTACTCTCTGAGCAGGGGAAATCTGTTGTAAACTTCACTTCAGAACATTCCTTCACGGATTTACAAACATCACACTCACACACACATCCAGTGCGAGGACTGGAATTGGGAACCACTGATGTAGCCTATTGTAGTAATGTTGTCTCTGGTATTCCGGTCTGTGAGCGTATATGCATTCAGGGGGCGTGGCTTTGGACAGCGATTGCAGGGAGGGTGGGACGATCGCTTTCAGTGCTATCAGGCTAAAGTTAGCATTTTCCAAGACCTCCTACTGCACCTTTAAGGAGAAGAGGAGATTCAAGCCGAGTCTCCCCTCTCTTATTATGGGCAATGTGAGATCGCTAGCTAATAAGACGGAGGAGCTGACAGGGCTAGTCAGAAGCCAGATGGAGTACCGGGAATGCAGTATCATGTGCTTCACGGAGACATGGTTACATCAGGACATACCGGATCAGAACGTCTCCGTCAAGGGCTTTCAGACGGTTCGGGCCGACCGCCCTGTTGAAAAAACAGTTTAATGCTGATGCTAAAACTAATGCTGGTTAGGTAGGATTTGAAGCTTGGATGCTGGTTTAAGCTGGCCCTTAGCTGGTCTAAGCTGGTCGTTAGCTGGTTTAAGCTGGTCATGTGCTGGTCCTAAACTGGTCGGACCATCTTAGGACCAGCTCATGACCAGCTAAGGACCAGCTTAAACCAGCTCAAATCAGCATCCAAGCTTCAAAACCTACTTAACCAGCATATGCTGGTTTTTTTCAACAGGGCGGGATTGCAACGAGAGCGGTAAGAGAAAAGAAGGGGGGCTTGCTGTTCTAGTTAATAACAGATGGTGCAACCCTTGTCATATTACGGTTAAGGAGCGCATATGTCGCCCGGACATTGAACTATTAGCCGCGGGGCTTCAGCCTTATAATCTGCCCAGAGAGATTTCACATGCCATTGTAGTAGCTGTATAAATTCCTCCATCAGCTAACCCAAAGTCGGTGAGCAGCGTTATTCATAATGTTACATCGCAATTGCAGACCAGACATCCGAATGCTCTTATTACCATTTCAGGCGACTTCAATCACGTTACTATGGAAAAAACATTGCCAACTTTCACACAGTATGTAAACTGTCCGACCAGAGAAGAGAGTACACTTGATTTAATGTATGCAAACGTGAAGAATGCATATGGTTCGTCCCCCCTCCCTGCACTGGGTAGGTCAGACCACAATTTGGTGTACCTCAACCCCTGTTATATGCCTCTGGTTAAGAGTTAGCCTGTGACCACCAGAAGCGTGAAGAATTGGATGGATGAGGCTTATGAGGCACTTCAGGCTTGTTTTGAGGTTACTGACTGGCAGGCTCTCTGTGAGCCACACAGAGAGGATACTGATGGACTCACAGAGTGCATTACCGATTATATTAATTTCTGTGTTGACTGCACCGGACCATCAAGCACTATCCTTTGTTATCCCAACAACAAGTCATGGGTAACAAAGGACATCAAGGCCATCCTGAATGCGAAGAAGAGGGCATTTAGGGAGGGGGACAGTGGGGAGGTGAAGAGCGTGCAGAGGGAACTGAAAGTTAAAATCAAAGAGGCTAAAGACACTTATAGGAGGAAGTTGGAGGGGAAGCTTTAGCAGAAAAAATTAAGAGAGGTTTGGAGTGGCATGAAGACCATCACAGGTTTTGAAAGGTCCAACAGTGGAGGTGTAGAAAGGGCCAACGAACATAATCGTTTTTTTAATAGATTTGATGATGTTTCTGCCCTTCATCCCCAGGACTCCTCTGTTTGTCAACCATCATTAGCCACTCAACTCTCGGAACCTCTCCCTCCGCATAGGCCCCTTGCCTGCTTACAGCCTTCACCTTCTTCACCCTCTCCCCCTCTTCAGAGCGTTTTACCCTGTCCTCTCCCACCTGACTCTGTACCTTTTTCCTCTATCACCTCTTCTGTGCCGTTTACACCTGACCATGTGAGAAGACAGCTGAGGAAGCTCCACTCCAGCAAGGCTGCAGGCCCGGATAAGATCCATCCCAGGGTGCTTAAAGCCTGTGCCTCTCAGCTTTGTGGTGTACTTCACCATGTCTACAGCATGAGCCTGAGACTGCAGAAGGTCCCTTCTGTTATGGAAGACTTCTTGCATCGTTCCTGTTCCAAAAAAGTCTCGTTCCAGTGACCCTAAGGATTACAGGCCCGTGGCATTAACGTCCCATATTATGAAGATTCTGGAGAGACTGGTGCTGGAGGAGCTCAGGCCCATGGTTAGGCCTTTTATAGATCCTCTTCAGTTTGCCTACCAGCCCCACCTGGGAGTTGAGGACGCTATCATCTGCATGCTGGATCGAGCTTATACTCACCTGGATAAGGCGGCAAGCACTGTGAGAGTCATGTTTTTTTTTACTTCTCCAGTGCTTTTAACACCATTCGTCCGGCTCTACTGGGTGAGAAGCTGACAGCGATGCAGGTGGATGCCTCCCTCGTGTCCTGGATTGTGAACTACCTGACTGGCAGACCACAGTATGTTCGGTTGCAGCATTGTGTGTCAGATAGAGTGGTTTGCAACACTGGTGCTTCACAGGGGTCTGTGCTGTCTCCTTTCCTCTTCACCCTGTATACTGCAGATTTCAGTTATTGTACTGAGTCCTGCCATCTTCAGAAATTTTCTGATGACTCAGCTATAGTTGGTTGCATCAGCGGTGGTGAGGAGAGCGAGTACAGGACTACAGTGGATAACTTTGTCACATGGTGTGAGTGGAACCATCTACAGCTCAATGTGACAAAAACAAAGGAGCTGGTGGTCGACCTGCGGAGGACTATGACACCTATGACCCCGGTTTCCATTCATGGGGTCTCAGTGGATATTGTAGAGGATTATAAATACCTGGGAGTCCACATGAACAATAAACTGGACTGGACTAAGAACTCTGAAGAGGTCTACAAGAAGGGCCAGATTCGCCTCTATTTTTTGAGGAGGCTGACGTCCTTTAACATCTGTAGGACGATGCTGAAGATGTTCTACGAGTTTGTGGTAGCAAGTGCTATTTTTTTGCTGTTGTATGCTGGGGCAGTGGACTGAAGGTAGTTGATGCCAATAGACTGAACAAACTTATAAACTTATTAGGCTGCTTCTGTTGTGGGGGTTGAGCTGGACTCTCTGACTGTAGTGTCAGAAAGAAAGATGCTGTCTAAGCTTCTGGCCATCTTAGACAACACCTCTCACCCACTTCATAATGTCCTGGGTAGATACAGGAGTACGTTCAGTCAACGACTTATTCAAGGTGCTCCACAGAGCGACACAGGAAATAGTTTTTTACCTGTGTCTATCAGACTTTATAATTCCTCAGTATAATAACGTATTTTATTGTGCAATATTATATTTTTACTTGTATATTTATTTAAATCTTAGTAGTTTTATTTTTATTTCTTGTATATAGATTTCTGTTTGTATTTTTATCTTGGTGTTTTGGAGCTGCGGTAATGAAAAGAATTTCCCTCCGGGGATTAATAAAGTATTTCTGATTCTGATTCTGATCACATTATTAAATAGCCTATAATGCTTAAAAATGATACTGTATGTTTCTAGTGCCCCAAACAAACTGAAATAAAACAACAAATCTTTCTTCAGACAATCAGCACCACAAATTACAAAATTTTACAAATTACATCTTAGAAAGTTTAAACATCCCAAAATAGTCTGCTTTCTAAGTTCGATTGCTTGGTCCGAAGGTTCGACTGATCCGCCCTGGTTGTGACGGTGATTAAAATTTCCCACTGGTTAATCGACATGTGACAACACCGGTTATAACGTTAACACTGGGTGTGGGGGGTTTGTGTTTCGTTGGAGTTTTCCCTCTTTTCCTCGCTTTCCTTTAAAGGGGTCATATGATGCTATTTAAATTTTTCCTTACTCTTTGGAGTGTTACAAGCTCTTGGTGCATAAAGAAGATCTGTAAAGTTGCAAAGACTAAAGTCTCAAATCCAAAGAGATATTTTTTATAAAAGTTAAGCGACAGCCATGCC
>NW_015640464.1:478049-482307 GCF_001515625.1 Sinocyclocheilus rhinocerous
CTACCCCTGCTGCCTCTACCTATAGCAACAGCTCACCTATGGACACTATGACCACGTTCTCCCCTGCCACCCCCATCCCCGGTGACTTACTAGTTTGAAACACGCCTGTACCGAATTTCAAAGTCAAAACCACCAAGCTGGGCCGCCCAGCGCTGTTCTGTGGCCCCCAGCTTTGCTGACGACAAATGACTCAGGGGGTTATTGTCTGTAAAAACAATACATTTATGCCCCAACAAATACTCTCTGAATTTTTCCATCATTGCCCACTTGTGCGCCAAAAATTCTAGTTTCATTGAGCTGTAATTTACCGGATTGCGCTCGGTGGGCCGCAAACTACGACTGGCAAAAGCGATAGGTCGAACCTTTCCCTCCTGTTCCTGGGAGAGCACTGCCCCCAGGCCCCGGTGACTGGCATTCACTTCAAGGATGAAGGGCAATGAAAAATCGGCATATGCAAGAATAGGCGAAGTTGTGAGCTTATCCTTCAAGGTGTCAAAACTCTTTTGACAATGCTCTGTCCACGCACTGGCAAATCTTGGTCCTGACAATTTTTTATGCCTGCCCCCAACAAACTCAGCAACCAGCTTATGTAGAGGGGCTGCCAATTTGGCAAATCCCTCCACAAAGCGGCGATAGTAACTGGCAAACCCTAAAAATGAACGAAGCTCTGTAACATTACTCGGACGGCTCCAATTCGCCACTACCTCCACTTTACTTGGGTCTGTGACAACCCCCAGGGAGGACACCACATGACCCAAATACTTAACCTGTTGTTTGAAGAATGCACACTTTTCCAGCTTTGCTTTAAGACCTTCCCGTTTCAATCGACCCAAGACCACCTCCAGCTGTTCCAGATGCTGGGTCACTGAGGAGGAAAATACCACAATGTCGTCCAAATACAAAAGCAACGACTGATGCCGCTGATCAGCAAACAATCTTTCCATCAAGCGCTGGAAAGTGCTGGGAGCATTACAAAGACCAAAAGGCATCCTATTTCATTCAAATAACCCGAACGGAGTACAGAATGCAGTCTTGGGCCTATCCCCCTCAGTGACTGGAACTTGGTTGTACCCGCTGGCCAAATCCAAAGTGGAAAACCAGCTGGCTTCTGTCAGTGCGTCTAATGTCTCCTCTATGTGAGGCAGCGGAAACGCGTCCTTCCTGGTCTTCGAATTTAACAGACGGTAGTCTACGCACATGCGTAGGCTACCGTCTTTCTTTTTCACTAAAACAATAGGAGACGCGTAGGGACTACAACTCTCTCAAATGATCTGACCCTCCAGCAGCTGGTTGATGTGCGTCTTCACCACATCATACTCCGAAGGGGGCAAGCGCCTATATCGCTGCCGGACTGGGATTTCGTCTGTAAGGGGAATGTCATGCGAGATCAGGTTAGTACACCCTAAATCACTGTCGTGAGCTGAAAACACACACTGATAGCTCTGCAACAGGGTCCTAACCCTATCTTGCTCCTCCAACTCCAAAGCAGATAAGTCAACAGATTCAATCTGCTCCGGCAACGAGGGTTCTACCACACAGCCTTGGGAACCCACCGTAGCAACCACATCCTTTACTTCAGTCACCCCTGGAGGCAAGCTCACAACGTACACGCCATGCAGGCTGCCTAGTAAGGTATTCGGGTACAATACCGCATCTAACATCCCTACGTTCACAACCGGGATGTAGACCGTACCTCGAATTACTGGCACTAGGGCAGGTGAAGCCAGAAGGCCAGCCGGAAGTCCAGACTCAAGTGGCTCAAACAGCACCGCACCCCCGGAATACTGTTCAGAGCAGGTAGCAGTGATTATCTTCATTGTACCACCAGGAACATGGCACTGATGATGCCCTTGCACTCTTGCCCTACCTACCTGTCCAAAAACTGGCTGGGATTTAGTTTTGTGACAATGCTGCAATGCTTGCATCACAAAACCGGCTCCGAGTCAAACAAGGCCTGGCTGTGTTGGCCAAAGAGTTCTCGGTAGCACCGGCTCAGCACATTCATCCCCAGTACCCCAGGGACCTGAGCACACATGGAGGGTCCCTAACCACTAATATCCCACATTCTGGCACTATTTTGCCACAGAACTCCACATCTAACTCCATATAGCCAATTTATGGAATTGCAAGCCCATTAGCAGCACGTAATTGGAGCCACTGGCACAGTTTTAAACGCTCTTGGCCCCATGGTTTGAAATTTTCCAAAAAGCAGCTCTCCGTTATTGTGGATACCATAGAGCCCGTATCGATTAAACACACACAAGAAACTCCACCAATACTGGCCACCAATTGCCAGACTGGCAACTGGCATCCAGACATTAAACGAGACATTGAGCTACCATTGATTAACACATCCCAGCCCCTAATTCCCCCATCCGAGCTGTGGCTCAACAGCCCGGTGGGTATTAGTTTCCCGACAGCTGACTTGACCGACGCTGCCCCTCTACAGGCAATGACGCAGTAAAATGGCCAGGTTGATGGCACCGTCTACAAGTCACTGGCCCATAACGTGGAGAACGATTTCGCGGACGTGTACCCTGAAACTGAGCAAAACTTTGAGTCAGTTGATGCAATTGATTTTGTTGTGCTTTTAACATCTCCCTTAATTCACTCAGCTCCGACGGTGGGGTGAGGGCCCACCCGTATCCGAACGCTGTCCACCCTGAACACCATATTGAATCCCATACGATAACAGGACTGACTGGCTACGAGCCCGCACACCCCCAGGCATACCCTCCTGCTCCCACCTTATCGCCTCGCTGCGCACTTCTAACAGCGTGGCATTTGGTTGACGACGAACTAATTGTTTAAGCTCACGCCGAAGCGCATTATCTGTCACATTTTTGACGAACTGGTCACGTAATAGTACAGGAGCATTCGACACGGCCCCAGGAAACCTCTGTTTAACTTTCTCCATAAGGCCCATCAAAGCAAGGGAGAACTCTACTAAACTCTCCCCTTCCAACTGCCACCTGGAGAAAAAGGCTTCCTGTAATGCGTGGGACTGAGAGCAACCAAAAACCTGGCGTAACGCAAGAAAAATCTTGTCTGGATCCCCTCGTTCAAGATCAGAACGATACCTGATCTCCTCCCGTGCCTCCCCCTCCAAGTGGTCAAATAGAAAGAACGCCTGGTCCGAGACCGACAAATGATGAGCCCGAATACAGGCCTGCGCCGCTTTAATCCATTCGTTGATGCCAATCCCTGACTTGCCATTAAACTTGGGGCATTTCTGATCCCTGGGTACAAACACAAATCTTTCTGACTGGCTAGCACTTACACCGACTGGATGAGGTGTAACAGGCTCTGCATCTGACACATTAGAAGATGCCGCACTGAAACCAGGCAACGCAAGTGTACGCTCTTGGCGCAGCCTCTCGTTGTCTGCCCTCAACTGGGCCACAAGTTCTTTAAGTTCTCTAAGTTCATCCTCCATTTTTAAATCACAACTTACCACACCAATAGGGAACCACGGACAGGAGACCCAAAGGAATAGGAAAAAACGTTCTCCACAATCCAGACAGACGCTGCTGCTTTGCCTTAACACTAGAAAAAAAACAAAATCACACTGATGAACAACAAAAGCCAACAATCATAAGAAAAACAAGATCTAGATAACCACGTCTCCGCCTAAGTACCGTGAGACCCTGCCGACTACGCCAAATGTGGCGAAGCAGTAAAGGATTAGAGATTTAGCACGACTACGCCACCCTGGGTCTAGCCCAGGGACCTTTATTAATAAATTTCTTTTTAGGCAACACAGGTCAGCTCACGATAAATTGGCAGGGGACATAGATATACAAAGTAATTTTTATTACAATTAAAAAGGGTTTATTACATAACAGAGGGAGGTAGAAGAGCAATCACTAAACGCAACAGTTCACATATAACAAACTCAATTACACACTTCACAAAATACAACAATGGGCAACCTGGGTCGTCAAGGACATCCAAGGATCAAGGTACAGGAACTGAGGCAGGGCATAAGGGCACAATCGGCCTATACAGCAAAACACCTGTAAGAAATTATAGTCTGCCTCGACCCAGCTTCCACTCCAAATTGTGTATTAAACTATGCTCCTTTCCCTACAAAGAGCTTAATTATCATAGAGATAGTTCTTTCCGATCTTAATAATATGTAAATAGTACCTCCGGAGCGATAATTTGTCACTTATAGCACGGGAGCAGCAGCAGGCCATCAAGAACCATCTGCTGACCAAAAGGGTACATGAAAGAACTGCTATGGATTCTGTTTAAT
>NW_015640464.1:482366-482568 GCF_001515625.1 Sinocyclocheilus rhinocerous
TCCGTAATTTACGAAACTTCATTTACATGTTGAGCGGGAAGATGAACGTAATACAGTATAAAATGTTTGAAATGTTTGAGCTCGGGGTTCAGTCTGACTCCGTTGAACCCAAGGTACTACATATACTTTGTCACTACTATTCTGTAATAAAAGTTATTCTTCATCAAGATCTTCGACGTCTTCACTTTTTCTTTCTTACACA
>NW_015640464.1:482735-486829 GCF_001515625.1 Sinocyclocheilus rhinocerous
AATCCATTCGTTGATGCCAATCCCTGACTTGCCATTAAACTTGGGGCATTTCTGATCCCTGGGTACAAACACAAATCTTTCTGACTGGCTAGCACTTACACCGACTGGATGAGGTGTAACAGGCTCTGCATCGGACACATTAGAAGATGCCGCACTGAAACCAGGCAACGCAAGTGTACGCTCTTGGCGCAGCCTCTCGTTGTCTGCCCTCAACTGGGCCACAAGTTCTTTAAGTTCTCTAAGTTCATCCTCCATTTTTAAATCACAACTTACCACACCAATAGGGAACCACGGACAGGAGACCCAAAGGAATAGGAAAAAACGTTCTCCACAATCCAGACAGACGCTGCTGCTTTGCCTTAACACTAGAAAAAAAACAAAATCACACTGACGAACAACAAAAGCCAACAATCATAAGAAAAACAAGATCTAGATAACCACGTCTCCGCCTAAGTACCGTGAGACCCTGCCGACTACGCCAAATGTGGCGAAGCAGTAAAGGATTAGAGATTTAGCACGACTACGCCACCCTGGGTCTAGCCCAGGGACCTTTATTAATACATTTCTTTTTAGGCAACACAGGTCAGCTCACGATAAATTGGCAGGGGACATAGATATACAAACTAATTTTTATTACAATTAAAAAAGGGTTTATTACATAACAGAGGGAGGTAGAAGAGCAATCACTAAACGCAACAGTTCACATATAACAAACTCAATTACACACTTCACAAAATACAACAGTGGGCAACCTGGGTCGTCAAGGACATCCAAGGATCAAGGTACAGGAACTGAGGCAGGGCATAAGGGCACAATCGGCCTATACAGCAAAACACCTGTAAGAAATTATAGTCTGCCTCGACCCAGCTTCCACTCCAAATTGTGTATTAAACTATGCTCCTTTCCCTACAAAGAGCTTAATTATCATAGAGATAGTTCTTTCCGATCTTAATAATATGTAAATAGTACCTCCGGAGCGATAATTTGTCACTTATAGCACGGGAGCAGCAGCAGGCCATCAAGAACCATCTGCTGACCAAAAGGGTACATGAAATAACTGCTAGGGATTCTGTTTAATCTTATCACCTTAACATTTGGTTGTTCCCACCTGCAAGTCTACCAAAGATGTGGGAACGGAAGGCTATCACTTTCATTGTTATCCGTAATTTACATTTAAAACGAAACTTCATTTACATGTTGAGCGGGAAGATGAATGTAATACAGTATAAAATGTTTGAGCTTAGGATGTTCGGGGTTCATTTCGACTCCGCTGAATCCGAAGTGCTGTTTGTACTTTGTCACTGCTACTCTGTAATAAAAGTTATTTTTCATCAAAGATCTTCGACGTCCTCATCACTTTTTCTTACACACCCTTCACTTATACCTGTGACACACACACACAACCACTCCAGCCAGCACTCGTGAAAGGAACACCCAACACCAGGAATCCGCCCCTGCCTTAGGCACTCAGCTCCTGTAACAAACAGAAATCAGGTTATACATTTGAAAAGACACAGTCACCATCACAGATGGATTACAATAAGGAGAGTTGCCCACCCTCAAATGAACAGCTACAAATACTTAAATCCACCAAAATAACTAACTAATACAAAACAAGACAATAATAAATTATTATTGCTACTAAAACACAAAACAAAACTCAGCCAATGAGCACAAACATCAGACTCACAGCCACTCAATATAGCAATACAACAGTGATGAATAACACTTACAGAATAACTATTTTAAAAAATAATTTAAAAAAACAGTACAACAACAACAACAAAAAAAGTAATTGAGCGCACTTAAGACAAACTCAGGTTGAGCACACTCACAACGATCAACACACGTTTCACAATAAAGGCGTCCAATCAATACATGAAACAAAAAAAAGAAAGGAAAGAGAAAATGTTGGTAAACCAAGGAACGAACACACACACCAAGGCTTCAACAAAACACCACGAAAGGGAATTAAAAAACAAAGTTAACCAAAACAAAGCAACAGCGTCTCCAGATGATAGTTCCCACGTAGCCCCAACAACAGGGAAGCTAATCGCAAGTAGTGACGCCAAACAGCATCTAATGTACTTCGTCCTTTACGGAATCCATTCTGATGTGGTGAAATAATCTCTTTCCTTTCGAACATATAGTTTAATCTACACACACACAATCATACGTTCCATTAATTTACACAAATTTGATGCTAATGCTATAGGTCTATAACTTTCAGCATTATGCTTGTTCTTGGCTGGCTTTAATATAGGAATAATAACCCCGTGTTTCCATGAAGAAGGAAGTCTCCCTGATCTCCACACTTTATTAGACTCTTCCAGCAGCTCTCTTTAATTCATTTAGTGAGAATTCCACATCAAGTTGTTCATTAGAAGGCCCTTTCTCCATCCTAATATTTGGATGTTCCTTTATACCTTGTTCTCAATTTATTTTAATTTCTTCTGATATTATTATTATTATTGCCATGTACTTTAACAAACACCTCTGCTAACATTTCTGCCTTATCAGCATTAGTCACCGCTATTCTTTCCCCATTATTTAAAACAGGCATTCCAAAATTTCTCTTAAAACCACCCATCTTTCTTAACATACCCCATACTTCACTGACATTAACCTCCTCCCCTATAGAATTACAATAATTTCTCCAGTAATTCTTTTTAGCATCTCTAATTACCCTCCTCACATTCGCTTGTGCTTTTTTATATAAAATAAAGTCATCAAATATAAACGTCTTCCTAACCTTTTTAAAAGCCTTATTTCTGGCTTGTATTGCTTTGTTACATAATTCTGTCCACCACGGTACTGATTTCTTTCTTTTTTCCCCTTTACTCTTCCCAATAACCTCTTCAGCTGTACTATACAATACTTCACATAATTTCTCATTATATTTTTCTACATCCTCCATTTCCTCATTTATGCTCAACTCTTGAACTTTAACATCAGTAATATATTTAAATGCTTCCCAATTTGCGGATTTAAATTTCCATCTACCTATCTTTTCCTCTAAATCTCCACTAACATCTATGCCTATTTTACAACAAATATCACTTCCTATCGTAGAGTCCTCCCAAACATCCCATGTATATACCCCTGCTAGACATTCTGACACCATTGTTAGATCAATATACGAACAGCTACCCCGAGCCAAATCAATTCTAGTAGCTCTACCATCATTCATACACACCAGACCCTTCAAATCCAGCATTTCTTCTATTATCATACCATTATGATCAGTGTTATCACTTCCCCAAAGAGTACTGTGCGCATTAAAATCCCCACACCATATCACTTCTTGATGACCTATTCTCAAGATACTTTCTAACACTTCCATACTAAGTCTATTGCAAGGATTATAAAAATTAATCACCGTGATACACTGTCCTCTTAAAAACACCTCTACTATGATTGATTCATATTCATCACTCACTTCTATAATCCTATGTGAAATTTCATTTTTAACAAATATTGCCACCCCTCCACCATTACCTGTCTGTCTATCTCTTCGAATAGTTATATAACCTTGTATTACAAAATCTAAATGTGATTTCAACCATGTCTCTTGAATGCATATTACGTGTGGTGCCGATTAGCGATTAAGCTCCTTGCATTCCTTGCATATGATTTTTATCTTCTCAGTTCTGCTTTCAGTTTGTGCAGCACAGTTTATTACCTCATCTAGAAAAGTCATGAACTCAACGTTTCCAACTTTTAGAAAGTCTTCATTGAATTTGTATTGCGAAGATGGCCTACTATTCTTGTTCATTAGGACTGTTGTACCATTTCCTTGCCCAACTTCTCTCTGTTTCACCTTTTTAACAGCCTCGGCATACGATATTCCCTCTTGCATCCTGACGTTCTGAATTTTTACAGAGTTCCTATGTACCTCACATCCCCCGAAGCCAGCACTGTGCTCGCCTCCACAGTTACAGCACTTTAAATGTGCCCCTTGCTCACACTGTCCATATTCATGGTTACCACTACATCTAGCACATCGCTGTTTTCCCTTACAGACTGCCGCAACATGCCCATATTTTTGACATTTGAAACACCTGATTGGAGGTGGTACATATGCTCTTACCGCA
>NW_015640464.1:486848-507718 GCF_001515625.1 Sinocyclocheilus rhinocerous
TCTGCAAACTTCATCAGTACCTTGAAATCCTCCTTGCTTGTCCGTACCAGCATACTGTCTTTTTCACTGTCAGTTCCCGATTCTTGTCTACAAGTTTTCTTTCTTTTACGATTAACAATTTTACTCCAATCATTTGCTCCTGAACTCCTACTGCTACATTCTTCCTCCATCTCCGGATCACTTCCGGTACTACCATCACTTTCTTCCATCAATGCTCCAGTCACAGTCCAGTGTTGTCAACTGCCTCACACCTCAAATGATGGAGTTCCTCTGACGCCATAGTACCTCACCCACGAATTTATATATTCGCTCACTGCCCGATGATAGGACAATCAATGAACAACCAGCCAACCAAATGTAAGCAGGAAGAGCTTCACTAGTCCTGCCACATCTTCAATAACAGTGTTCGTTTTAACATCAAAGACAGTCAAATCACTTGTTACATTCAAACCTTCATAACAACTTGATTAACATCGTAAATTACTTAGTCAAATGTTTTCCAGAGCTGAACTGTTAAAAGATCGCATTTCTGAGCTGTGCTGCATCATCATTCCTTCTCTTTCACTTCTGAACATACCCAAACTTCTGCAGTGAGATCGCGATTTCAAAATACAAGTCACGGAAGAAAGAAGAAATAATTCACAATATATACAAATAAAATAGTAAAATAATACACAAAAATACCATTTCAATTATTTTTTTAATTAAGGGTTAATTAAATTTCCTAGGCCGGACCTCAATTTCAGTTTGTCCTGATCTGTGAGAAAAAGTATTTTACTGCGATTTGTTCTCAAAAGAGTCAATGGTGAAATGTACTGAACACACGCGTAAATTAGCACTGACGGGACTGGGACGTTCGCTAAAAATAAACTGAATCCATTTTTCTCTGACATCGGGATCCATCAGCTAAACCTGTAATAAGGACTGTAAAGAGATGGACTAATGAAGTAGAGCGGGATTTACAAGCCTGCTTCGACTGCACTGATTGGAGTGTTTTTGAAGCTGCAGCCACCGATCTGGACGAGCTGAGACTGTAACTTCATATATCAGCTTCTGTGAGGATATGTGCATCCCCACCAGGACATTCCTATCACTGAATAATGATAAACCGTGGTTTATTAATATTTCATTGGTCCTCTTGTTTATGCATGTGTTCATAATTTCTTTGTATGACAGCATGCCAAAAATTATGACCGCACAATTTGGCATGTTTCATTGCATTATTATCACAAATAAAACCACTGACTCTAAGCAACTATGCAATATGCTTACAAAATCTTGAACATTCATTTATTTTATTTTTTTAATTAAGGGTTAATTAAATTTCCTAGGCCGGACCTCACTTTTGGCCACTACTATATGGCAATTAATTAACTTTCCAACTGACCGCCAATCCATACTGCAAAATCAGTACTTTTTACTAAGAATTTTTTGACACTTAAGTCAAAGCTTAAGACTATTCTTAAGAGCATTTCTGAGAAGTTTTATACATACGGGCCCAGAGTGGCAAAAAAAACCTACTCTGAAAAGCAGTAGACCCGGCATCAGTATGGACTGGTCTGATGAACATCAGTAAGTACAAGACACCACCCCCACATTCTGTGGAAGATGTGTTTTACTGTCGGTTTGAAAAGCCCAGTCTCTGCTTCAAACCCTCCACCATCATTCCGGCCCTCAAAAAAAATTTAAAAAATCACTGGACTTGATGACCTTTTGCTCTCACTTCTGTGGTCATGAAGTCATTTGAAGTCCTGGCCTACCTGAAGAAAGTAGCCTTCTGCAGTATCCTGTGAATTAACAGCGTTCAGAGTCGACACTCAGAGACTGTGTCTGAAATCACACCCTACACCCTCATTCACTAGTCCCTACATTAGTTTACTCATATAGTCCACCGGACAGAGTGATTGAAAACAAATGAGTGAATTCAGACTCTGATGAACACCTGCTGTTAACAAGCAGAGTCACTGAAGGAAAGAACAAGAAACAAAACTAACTGACACACAGCCACAGCCTTAGATGAAAGCAACTGAAATAAATCAGCAGAGGATGATGGATGAGGAGATCCCCCCTGACAATGTAAAGCGCTTTGAGTACCTAGAAAAGCGCTATATAAATGTAATTAATTATTATTATTATTATTAATTATTGAAGGTGGTGTAATTATCATCTAGTGGCCAGATTCACTGATCTCATCACTGATCACTGATTCACTGATCTCCAACTGTAAACGAGGAGACATACCAATAGAAAACGATTTCAAAGCATCAGTAACTGTGTTTATTTTGCACAGTGCAAAGCATTTAAAAAAAATACATTTAAATATTAAAATATGTGTCTTAATTAAATTTTTTATTGTAGTTACATTACATGATTAGTGATGTGCGGCTGTGATTTCACAAGAGCATGCTCACTATTGGCTGTTTCAGAGGTCGAGGGCAGCCATTTTGGGTTGACATCATTGTAGTCCTTAGTTTGCAACACTTAAGTGTCACCTCAGTCAACACTTAAGAATCAGTACTAAAAGTTGCTTTTAGCTTCTTTATAAAAGTGTCCTACTCTTAGAAAAGTCCTACTTGTAACTAAGAATTTTTGACACTTAAGTCAATGCTTAAGACTATGTCTGAGAGGTTTTGTACATGCGGCCCCTGATGTTTTTAATGATTTTGCTTAATTCAGTAAGTTTTTTTTGTGGACTTAAGTAAAATACGTTCTCAGTACTAATATGCTCTTAAACATTAGACATATTAGTTGATAAACAAATGGGAGTTGGCCCATTTAAGTGCAGTTGGTTTCTGCAAATGAAATGAGTGAACTTGAGTTTTAATTTAGTGGTATTTTTACAGTAACATGCTGTAAAAGTGCAGCTGCCAATATTTTACTGTTAATTTACAGGACAATTTTTTTGCGCAGCCGTTCACCGTTCCGTTCAGCGTGACACATTTGTGTCAATGTGACACATTTTTGCTCATTATGATTTTTTTTCCATTGATATTGGAACGCGTGTGAAGTAAAGCCTAGTTTACCTAATAATAGTTTAGCTTCAAATATTGCGAATATGGAAACATTTGACAATGACAATTTATTTATATAGCACAATTAAAAACAACCCAAGTTGACCAATGTGCTTTACAACAAATAAAATCACACACAACAAAATAAAAACAATAATACAAAAACAATTAAAATCGCAGTAGAGTATAAAAGAAAGTGCTTCAGCATAATAAAAACAGTAAGCTACTGTACAATGGAAAAGTTCTAAATGCTTTATCAAACAGAAAAGTTTTTAATCAAAATGGGCAAATCCTTCCAAAGTCTGGGGGCCACTACAGAAAATGCGCGGTCACCTCTGGATTTGTGCCCAATGAGAGAGGTATATGAGCCCAACTTTACTTTCTGTTTCGCTTTAAATTAATTTGTTTTGGCTTGTTTATAGCTAGGCCCTATGAAAGAAAATGAGGTTGGGCCCCCTGCCGCACCCATTCCGCACCCAACATACAAGCCAACCTAGTTATCCAAAATCTTTGTCTGCAATTTAATAATACTGACCTATTACTTTTGTAATTGTTTTTGACCACTAGGTAGGTATTAGTATTTAATCAGAGACCTACCCATAGCCGCGGGAATATATTTTATCTGGGGGTGGGGCTTGATGTTGTAGGGCGGGGCTGCGGTGGGGATTTTAAACAAAATCCTAATATTAAACAGCCCAAACACTTATATATGAACATACAAATTAATGAAGACAGCATTATATAAGAATGAATATATATTTGTGCTTTTGTGATTTTAGCTCATTAATATTTTTAAGTGGATTTTACTAAATATTAACCTCTAAATTATGCACCATTTATCTTCTGCAATATCAGGGTGTAGCCTCTAGATGGCTGTATAGCCCTATATGTAAATACATATAAACCGTTTGCTGCAGAGTAAGAACTTAAGACATAAAGCACCTTACTTGTATCAGGTTATTCATTGATATATTTTCAGACATTATATTTTAAAACATAGAATTGAGTGTTTACATACCATGAACAGAGACGTTTGTGGTTGAGATGTGTATCCTATTTTTTTTTAAATCTGCATCGCAATCAGCAAATTGAGATTCCAGTAACTTTACTGGCATGATACAAAGCATACGAACCAATGGTGTTGCGCATTTTCAAATTTAGAGGATACAATTCGTTTTCAGTCACGTGACTGGCTCGAAGACCTGTCAGGCAAAACATCCATAGAATTGCAGCAAAATCTTGTCAATTTTCCATTTGTTTCCAATCCACAAATATTTAGATCTTTTGATGACCGGACTCACATCTTCGTCGAACTCGAAGACATCTCTAATTTGACAGTTTACCATCTGATCTCACTCAGTGACTCTAGGCTGCGTAGGTGAGACGAAACCATGTAGTGAACCTACTGCTGCAGGTAGCCTATTATTTCTGAATGTATAAAATGCGACTTATAGGCTACGTGACATAGCTATCTGTTATATTTTTCCTCTCAAAAATGTAAAATTTATGTTTAGCGTGTTTTTTTAAACATGCAGCAAACGAAAGAGGCGATTAATCAGTTAAAAATCCTTACTGTCTGTTAACAAATTTACAGATGACAACAGAGTCAGAGCAACAGCAACAGCAAGTCTGGGCCAAATCTGACTTACTGGGTTGTTACATTCGGCACTTCTGGCTTAATTCTGGCCAAAATTACTTAACTACAGTCGTGCCTACATAATCAATATTCAGAAACAAGTGACGTTATTTATTTATTTATTTCTTTTCAGTGAATCACATTGATGGATATTAAAACAAGCATGTAACGACCACAAACGGAGGGAAAATAGCAGAGTAAAAGTACAGATACATCACTAAAAATGTACTCAAGTAAAAGTAAAAGTACACAATTTTGAAACCACTCAAAAAAGTACAATATATGAAAAAAAAAACTAGCTAATTACAGTAACATGAGTATTTGTAATTCGTTACTTCACACACTTTATTGATGCCATATGCTGTTACAAAACAAACACGTAGGCTATGTTTAATTTTGTTTTATGAGTAATTTGAACATAGGAACATAGGAAGTCGTTTTAGCGAGTTTAAGGTCATTCCATTCAAAAGCTCGGCAAGATATCCTGTATGAAGTGCTTCAATTAAACACAAGAATAGTTAATAAGGGATATCAGGTAAAGGGAATAGATAACCTATTATCTGATCCACACTCCGGAGCAGAAGGGGGCGGTAATGCACCAATAAGCTGGATGCCAATCGCCGTTAAACTGAAAAGAAGAAGAAGAAGAAGAACATAGGAAGTCAAGTTATTTTTGATCATAGCATGTCTCCACTAGAGGTCACTATTGCATTGATTCCTGCGTGTTCTCAGGCGACTCTCATGAACTGTATTTCCTGCTTTTGCCTGCGTTACTCATTGCGTATTGTATATGTTCCCAGACAATAATTTGTCTGACTGCTTAAATGTACTGTGTGTTTGCCGTTAGGATTTGTCTGAGGAGTATCTTAAGGATATACATCTATATTAATAGGTCACGGTGTGGATCCATGGGTCTATTCAGTCCATGAGTGAGACAAATTGTCTGGAACGGACAACCAGCAAAATGACTACAAGAGCATCGTACCTGAAGTTTTAGAAGAATCCTTGACAAACGAGACTTTTTAACATCTCAAACATCTGTTGAACTTAAACTGAAAATGTGTGACCTGATGCTGGCGGCAGTTAAACCTAGTGGGTAACATGTGCATACATGGTTTATGTGCATAGAAGGCTCAGAATGATCTTGGCATTTTCGCCTTCATTCAAATAGAGTTCGGACAAGATCGGGAGGGTCCACGAACTGGGATTCGAACTTGGTTCGCTCAACCGCAACAGGTGTGTCTGAACTCGTGAGTTTGCAAGCGCTGGCTTTCACGGGTTTTTTCAGAATAATTTCCGATCCGATACTTCTCTAGTCTGAAACTTCCGTCTTTCAGCATACATGTAGTGTAATCCTCTGGCACTGACTGAACACGTTGTCAATATATGCGACAAAGAACTCAAAATTTCTTTTAATCAAGGGCTCTTAAAAGTGGTGAGGATTTATTTATTTACATATTTGTTTACTTTATTTATTTATTTATTTATTTACTTCTTATTTATTACTTATACTGATTTACTACATTGTTTCCAGACTTTGCACTATTTGAATCTTATCTAATTGAATGAGACATATGTCTAATTTAGCAAATAAAACAACGATTAGCTTCCATTATCTGTGCTGTAGTTTTTGTCTCTCCCACAGAACAGACACACTTATATCTCATTCAAAATACCTTTTAATATCAAGTGTTTTTATTTTCGGTGGTGATCGAGTCTGATCACTTCCCTTTTATTATTCTTTTTAGATCAGAAGATGTCAAGCAAAAATGGCTCATTGCTGTGCCGTTTGGGTGTAATAGTGACATTTGCAGGTGTCATCTCTATGAGCATCATGTTTTCCCGGTTCTCACCTTCTCACAACTGTCCACCGCCACTTCCTAAACCCAAACAAAACTCAGTACATAACTGTGCCAAGAGTAACAACTCTCTTACTGATAAAGCAGAGGAGAAACCTGTACTTCTGTTATGGGTTTGGCCTGAAAATTATAGGTTTGATTTCAGTGACTGCAAAACGTTTTACAATATTGATAGTTGTCAACTGACGGATGATCGAGCTCTCTACAACAGTGCAGATAATGTCATTGTTTATCATAGAGCCATCACTGATCTGTCCAACCTTCCTCCGTCTCCTCGTCCTCCGTTCCAAAGGTGGATTTGGTTGCATTTGGAATCACCAACCAACACCAAAAGGATCCCAGGTCTGGAAAACCTGTTCAATCTCACTCTCAGCTACAGACAGGATGCTGATATTCCTGTACGGATGCGCTTGATCACCAGGAAAAAACCTAATGAGGATTTTGTAATTCCCAAAAAGGACAAACTGGTGTGTTGGGTTGTAAGTAACAAGGATCCATCAACTGGTGTTGACACAAGGAACGTTTTTTACAGGGAATTCAGCAAATACATCCAAGTGACTTTGTTCGGAAAGGCTTTTTCAAGGTTTCTGGGTTACGACGACTACTATCCAACCATGGCTAGTTGCAAATTTTACCTTGCTTTTGAGAACTCCATCCACAAAGACTACATCACTGAGAAGTTAAATGGGCCACTCGCGGCAGGTACCGTCCCTGTGGTGTTGGGTCCTCCGAGAAGAAACTATGAGAACTTTGTTCCTGCCGAGTCCTTCATTCATGTCGATGACTTCCCAGATCCAAAGTCACTAGCCGAATATCTGCTTCAGCTGGACAAGGATGAAGATGCATATCGCAAGTACTTTAACTGGAGGAAACATCTCACTCCAAGTCCTCATTTAATATTGCAGAGACAAGAGTTTATTCTGGCTATTTGCACTGCCTGTGACTATATCGCACGACACAGGGAATATAAAGAAGCTCATGATCTCTATGATTGGTACTTCAGTTAATGTCACCTCAGGTTTTGGAGTGATTTAGTGATTCATTTTACTCCACAAATATTTTTTATATAAATTTTTAAATATTATTTTAAATAATGTATCACTTGAGTTTGAATCTTTTCATCTGCAAATCCCTTTTAAATCACCTTTGGATCATATTCAGGAAGAAAGACAACAATTATAAGTTTGTGTGTATACATAGGCTACTTATTCTTCATGTCTGTAATTGTTGTTGGCTGGTTGTTTTTCAAATACAAATGTCCTCACGTGCAGCTTGTTAGCAACACCATTTCTTTTTGTAATTTAAGTTTTGGTTATGTTAATTACATAAATATAAGGCAGTGTCTTTGAACCTGTCAACCCAACTCTGCACTCGTGTTTAAAAAGCAATTTGTTGCTATTTACCAATGGTCCAAAACCTTATTTACACTCGAAAGCTTATTGTGCACTTAAAATAAATACAATGCATTTAAAGTACTGCTACCTCATGTTCATTATATTTTCGACGTAAAAGGTCAGATATAAAATCTTTTGTCGCCAGGACAAAAGAGGGCGCCTGAGCTCCTAGTCAACGTGAAGACTGACGTTCAAGACGTGCGCAGCGTCAGTGACGTCACGTGCGTGAAACGTGTGTTCTATACTACAGCCAAAGCAGTAGAGATGTTCTGGATGAAGGAAACAATCCTGTCAGTTGTGTTTTAAGTCAGGAGACTAGGTTTATTGTTTATCTTTAAGCTCATCAGATCTTTGTTTTATAACGGTTTAACATTTATTTTCTTTAGCACGTCTTCGTGCTATGTCTTACGTCTTAACTCGTTGAAATGAATCACACCCCGTAGGAAATACTTAAAAAGGTTTGTATTTTTTGTTTTAATGCATTTTAATGTGTTAACTCTCTAAAATTGTTCTGGAATACCCTGATTCTCTCGAACGCTGTGAACTTCCATATTCATTTATAGTTTTATAGTAATTCTTTAACCCTTTCAGGCACTGAATTTATTTCAGGCATTAGTTTATTCACCCCTTAAGCGAGTAACAAACCATTAAACAAACGTGTGCACGGGTTTAGGGTCATTTTGAGGTGATTTCTGCTTGTAATCACTAGGGTCCAGGTGCATACAAATGCACTTTTACAATTCAATCCAACAACTTTCATTCCTGTTATGGGAAATGCTATTACATCTTTAAGAATTGTATTTAAGTTAATATGCTTTTTAGTTGCATAGGTTATGTTATATATTTCTATTTTGTAGCATGTTACTTTCAGAGGACATATTCAAAGTAATATTCAAAATAACATTTTTTTTTTTTTTTAGAAGGATCATCGCTTTCCTTCAATCTAAAGAACATTTATGTTGGAAATGGAAATAATACTAAGTCCCTGAAAGGGTTAAAGCAGGTGTTTTCAAACTAGGGCCTGCAAGAAAGTGCGGGAGGTCTGTGGAAAAATATAGAGAAATAAAATAAATAAATGAGATTAACTAAATAGATAAATAATTAGAATAAAATAATTAAATGAAGAATTTCATAAATAAATTGATTTTTAAATGGTTTTAAATAATCCATCTAACATTGCTATGTCAAAAAGAAAAATGTAATAATGACACATAATATAAAATAAATATTTTTTAAAGTAGTATTTATAATATATATACAGTGGGTACGGAAAGTATTCAGACCCCCTTAAATTTTTCACTCTTTGTTATATTGCAGCCATTTGCTAAAATCATTTAAGTTAATTTTTTTTCCTCATTAATGTACACACAGCACCCCATATTGACAGAAAAACACAGAATTGTTGACATCTTTGCAGATTTATTAAAAAAGAAAAACGGAAATATCACATGGTCCTAAGTATTCAGACCCCTTATATATAGAAAGTAAAAATTAGGTCTTTATACAAAAAAATATATAGCTGCTTTTACGTCTGTGTTTTGATCTGATATTTCTCTGAAATGCTCTGCAGTGCCCTGTGTGCGTCATCATGCCGGTCCAGTGCAGTAACTGCGTCCAGAGACGTGCCGTGCTCAAACGGCCCAAGACCGGACACTCTCTCTGTAAGGACTGCTTCTTTTGGGCATTCGAGGAGGAGATCCATCAAACCATCGTGTCCGCTGGACTCTTTAACCGTGGAGAGACCGTGGCCATCGGTGCCTCGGGCGGGAAGGACTCTACCGTTCTGGCCCATGTGATGAAGGTCCTGAACGAGCGCTATGATTACGGCCTGAACCTTCTGCTGCTGTCGGTGGATGAGGGCATCACGGGTTACAGAGATGATTCGCTGGAGACGGTGAAGAGGAACCAGCAGCAGTATGAGCTGCCGCTGAAGATCGTGGCTTATGAAGAGCTGTACGGCTGGACCATGGACGCCATCGTGAAGCAGGTGGGATTGAAGAATAACTGCACTTTCTGCGGTGTGTTTCGCAGGCAGGCGCTGGACCGAGGAGCCGTGATGCTGAAAGTGGACAAGATATGCACAGGCAAGTAATCACGGTCTTTCACTGCCTTCTCCGGTTTGATCAAGCATGTGTGTGTGAGATTTTAGACATTCTGCAAGACAAACCATGTGTTTCGGTGTTAAAGGTCCCATATTGTCAAAACTGAAATTTCCTGGCTTTTTTCACGATAACTGAGGTCTAGGGGCTATTTAACTACCATATAAGTTTCCAAACAGTCAGTCCACAGTAAAATGCACACAGCCTGCATAAAGTAGCTGTGATTTTTCACGAACCGTTGTGACTTCCGTAAAAAGTTGACGTCAGAACGACACAGTCACCGCCTTCAGTCACCACCCCGAGCACCGCCCACCGTCCCACTGTCCTTTTGCCAAACCCCCAGACAACATCGCGTCCATGCCATTGCTGAGCAACAACAACACGGAAACATGTGAAAAGGTTAACTTTAACCACGAAACCAGATCGGCCGACCTGTAACGTTACACTCTCACTCAAAGGATGGACGATCTGACAGGATTGTTACTATGAGGTGGATCACATCTAACGTGTATAGTAAAGACAAACTCACGGTGTCTATCTAGTCATGATGAAGATGTATATATATTTCAATTTCAGCAGGAAACTATTTTTACAGCTACATTATTGTTCCAGCCACAATTAATTACAACAATGTATATACAATTACAAATGATTATATATAAATCGTCAGTTTGTTGTTTTACACACATGCACACAGACATTATTTCATACACGACATAGTCGTGACTCGTGAGATGCAAGAAACATAATCTGTAAACGCACCCATAACAACAAAAGACAATACTTTATTGAACCTTTTCTGATAAGAAGTATGCGCTGCAAACGCGAGCATTTTTGACGATCGTTTCTGTCCAGTCTGCTCGTTTTATCGCGTTTAACCACAGCTGTCGTCGGTTTTTTGTCTGGCAGTGGCAGCAGATATGCGAACAAATTTCAAATTTGAAGCTCTGCACTGGTTTGAATGGGCCGCCTCCAGTTTCTCCTTTGTTTAGCTGCTTCCAGCTAGCGCTGTGACGTCGCTGACCCTAGTTACCTGTGGTTGGCATGGCCATGCGCCACTCAGAAAACAACAGGCCAATCAGAAGAGAGGCTCATGAATATTAATTAGACAGGCCAAAATCGACCTGTTCTCAGCAGAGCTCCTGAGAAAGGAGCTGTAAAAATATATTGAGATGGTTTTTGGTACTTATACCGCAAATATATATTCTTAAGGACATCAAAACCTAAAATAAAACTCCAGAAAGGTGTAAAATATGTGACTTTTTAATAAATTGCATTGTACCATCTCAACCTTAATACATTTGCATGTGTGTTTTGAAATGGAGATGTATTTCGATTCTTTCAAGGTCCTCTGAGAATTTAATCCTGATATTTCAGTTCATGTTATATATTTCCATTTTCAATTGTTTACTGTATAACTAATTCTAAAATGATCATCTACTGACACACATTACTAAACATAAAATTAAGTTATAATAATACAAAATCAAGTTACACATTACAGTATTTTTTAAAGAGAAATGTAATTAAATTAATATTAAAGTTTATGCAAAATATAATTGCGTCTTTTTTTCTTTACATTTTGGGCAAAATATGACGTGAAAATGTTTGTTTCCAAATCAAAAATATTATTTAATATGACTGATTGAATCATCCTGAATATATCAGATTACACCTACAAAACCATGAGACTAATTTATAAGGATTTATACATTTATATTTTATGTTTTATACAGTGTAACGCTTAGTTCATTTTTTCCTGTTTCATCTCTAAAATTATTCTGAAACGCTCTCAAATAGTCTGAACTCCTATAGAAAGGAAAGGGACAAGGATAGACCAAAAATCATCCTCGTGAAGAAAGAAAAAAGTTAAATAGAGTTAACACTTCTCTTTTATGGATGACCAAGCCTGTAAAAATAAAAAATAAAAATAAATGTAATAGACAAGATCTGATGCTTTTCAACCAATGATGCAGAAAGGACCAGCTCCCTCATTTCCATGTTGCACACAGAAAAGTAGAAATAAATAAAGAAATATGCAAATAGATATACAAATAAATGAAAGAATTTAAAATAAAGTTAAAAAGAATAAAAAATTACAAATAAACACAGAAAATAATAAACTTTATAATAAAAAAGCTTTAATTAATTAATTAAAATGTATCATTTCTTCCTTTGTTTTCCTTTTGTTTTTTTATTTATGCAAGTTTGGTCCTCCATAACTTTTTTTGTTTATTGAGCAGGTCACAATGCAGACGACGTGGCAGAGACGGTGCTGATGAATGTCCTGCGTGGAGATATCGCTCGTCTCCGGCGCTGCACCTCCATCAGCACGGCTAGTGACGGAGAGGGTGCCATCCCACGCTGCAAGCCCCTCAAATACGCCTACGAGAAAGAAATCGTCCTCTACGCCTATTTTAAGAAGCTTGATTATTTCTCCACAGAGTGCATCTACTCGCCCAACGCCTACCGGGGACACGCTCGCGCCTTCCTCAAAGACCTGGAGTCCATCAGGCCCAGCTCCATCATAGACGTCATCCACTCCGGCGAGACGCTCTCTATAAAGGAAGGGGTGAAGATGCCGGTGCAGGGAACGTGCTCGCGCTGCGGCTACATCTCCAGTCAGGCCCTGTGTAAGTCCTGTGTTCTGCTGGAGGGCCTGAATCGAGGTTTACCCAAACTGGGCATCGGGAAACATCACCGTCTGCACGGCAAAATTCTGGCTCAGGAGCCTTTGACCGAACAGGAGGAGAAGAAACTGAAGGCAGTGGACTTCTGACACAAAATCAGGACTTGATTTTAAAAACTGGACATTTGAGTTACGTGTCATCTGTGTTTTAAAGATGCTCTGAAATGAATGTTCATAATGTGAGACGATTTTGGAAGTCTCCGGCAATTTTGTATTTTTATTTTTTTATTTCAACCACAGTGGACTGAATGTAACACATCTTGTGTTAATGCGTTCGCTGAAAAAGCAACGTACAAACCGCTATTCAAAATCAGAGATGCCTGTTTTAAAGACAAACATGAACTTTTCCAAGTTATGCCACGTTCACATAAGGAGAAATATTTCAAATGCTCATTATGCTTTTTTTATTTATTTAAACAATATCATGACAATAAAGTTACTCATCATTTCTCCTTTTGTTTTTCAGTTTTTTCCTGGCATGTAAAGACGGAGTGTTTTATAGGTTTTTAATGTTCTTCAGTTTGTGACATGATAAAACGGATAATATGATTTCAGTGCATTTTAATCATACGCACACACACGTGATACGTGATCAGCTTCCTCTGGCTTTCAGGTTATTTATTTGATAATATTTCATGATTATTATTCTTTCTTCATTTAGCAGAGACTTTATTATAGAATTGAACTGAAATACAAATATATATTTGTCCTTGAAATTTGTCCTTTTTGTGCTGCACGTTTACACAAATACAGAGTGTCAGTGCATTAAATGAATCGTCTGTATCTGCGTATCTCGAATGCTTCAGGATCTCTTCACTATCTTGTGTCAATTCTCGATGTCTTTGAATGTTCACACAGCAGAGGAACCGCATATTTTTATTTATTCCTTTTCATTTATGTATCTCAGTGATGTATTCAAGTATTTTTCAAAGGGAAATTTATGCAAATGCAAAAAAAGGAAAATAAAAATACATAAACAAAAAAATCTAATTTGTCCTAAAATAGATTGTTTTTGGGTGAAATATGAAATTTACCCAGCTTTATTCCAGTCAAAGTATTTTATATAACTGAATCAAGCTGAATACATTTAGTTACATCATAAAACCTTAACCCCAATTTATAAGAATCCGATCAAGTCAAAACAGCTTCTTACGGCTGCACATGTAGCGTCTACAAGGGAGCAAACAATATTTAATTTTAAATTGAAAATGATAGTTTGGAAGACATGTAAGCATAGATACAAAGACTGATATTAACATACAAAATAAATGACTATTGTGTTAATGGTGACATTGTCACTGTCAGTTACATTATAAATGCTGACAGTGTTAAGTCGATGAGAGATTTTCAAACTTGATTACTTTCCGAAATATATAGTCTATCAAAACCAAAAACATAGTAGGTCTACACCTACACATGCCATTTATAAAAGTTTGATTGAAGCCTCGTATTGTTAATAACATTATAAAAAATATATATATGACTACATATTCATAAATATGTGAAATGAAAAGTTCCCGGCTCTTTCTCGACGCTGTTTCGCTCTTCGGCCGCCAGGGGCCGCTGCAGTGAAGTGAGTTCCTCTGTTCTGTGATGTTTAGGGGGTCCAGTCCGGTCCAGCCACACAGACCTGCGTCTGGAGGAGCAGGAAAAACTTCAGCAGAGACGTGTCTTCTGATAACGAGCTCTACACACTGTTCTCCAGATTCGGATCAGGAGCGGAGCTCTTCTGGAAGCGCGCGAACATGGACGATCTAGGTAAAGACACCCAGATTCACCCACATGTTGTTTGCAGAGAGACACAAACATAGCGGACAAATAAGAGGGAGAGAGGCTAACTACAGTAGCCAATAGGCTAACGCACAAAGTAACAGTTCCACTGAACGCGACGACACCGTGATACAATGTAACTCTTCACGTTCCATTCTGCTGAACGCGTCATTAGTCTCTGTTACAGTAACAATATTATTAGGCTGATTTATTAGCAATGTTGGGCTGAACGCCGTTTTTCCTCTATGGGAAGCATCTTTAGTCAATAAATGTTGGTTATCTCTTTAAAGTGATACTGCTTGTGCGGAATCTCGCCGTTGCACATTGTTTGTCATTAAGTTTGTATTTCTTTTCTTTATACATTCAGTCAGAGCCAAAAAACGTTATTTATTGACACCAGTCAAGTCAAAGTTTATCAAATGCACAGTAATTGCAGGTTGTAGCTCCAGGGAAGAGAAGAGAATACAAATAGAATCACAGATTTGATCTAAGATTTAAAATGTAAATATTATCAGTGCATTTTAATCATACATGATCACATTATCAAAGAGAAAATACCATCTGTAAAGATGCATTGTATCAACAATCAGAACTGCACATTTGAAAGGTATTTTTGCCTAATTGGACAAAAAAAAAAAAGCTTCATTTCAACATGTTAAAAAAAAAGTCCATCTCCTGTTTTCCTCTCACATCAAAATCCACCAACATATTTGTTTCATATCTGTTTTGGACTGTTTTTGCCTGATCTGCGCAGATTTCTCTTCGGATTCAGATGAGACGACTTTTTCACTGGAGAAAGCAATGGATAAAAGACTCCTATTTTGGCTGGAAGCAATGGTTTAAAGTTAAAATCGTCTTAATGATTGATTTGTTTCTTACAAACACAGCTTTTTCAGTCATGAATTGATGGACTGGAGTCGTGGTGAGGTAAACTATTCCTTTAACGTCAAAAGACATGGGTTGATTGCTGTCCAAACTATGCATTGCCTTTTATTACAAGGCTCTCATTCTGATTGGTCAGTTTCAGCATTCAGCGGTCAAATATTTCTGAATAATGACCGTTGTCCAGGACAACACTGTATAACAGACCACTCATCTGGTCAGCCTTCCGTCTCTCTGCTGTCTCTACAGAGTCAGATAATAAAATAATTTGATCTCAGATCAGCATTTGCTCAAACAGCAAGGTAATAGGTTTGATTTGTGAATGCATGAACTGATGAACTGCATGGCTTAAATTCAGTGTCAGTCGCTGGGATAAAAGCCTTTGCCAAATGCATAAATGGAAATGTATGTTCATTTCGGAAGCTGTCCTGTGATAAGTGGGATGATGCACAGCTAGCTGGTCATTATCACTTAATTGTGTTGCAGTAATGACTGGCTGACTCTGACATATGAGCAACAGTACAAATTATCTGACGTCTGAAGAAGGAATATATTTGCTGGTTGTAGTTTAGTGCGTGTTGTTTTGACCAAACAGTCTCTGTCGGCTGGAGAAAGAGGTGATTGTGTTCAGAGCTCAGCTCGTGAATGTGACAGACGAGTGCGTGCCGTCAGTGTGTTTGAGTTTGAGTTTGGATCTGATGCTGCTCTACAGCTGTTTGCATCACACGGGGAAGTCCAGCGCCTTGCTTTGGAGTGGGGGAGGGAACTGACTCACTAGAGGGTCAAAGGGCGAATGAGAGGAATTTTTCCAACCAGCTGCTCACAGTGGAATGCTTTATTAGCTTCGTTAGAGGCGATCAGTGTTTTGGATTAAGAATTAGCCTGCTGATGAGGCCAAATGACCTCAAAATGTATTTGGACACTTTGGGCCCTATGAAATCCATTTTTTTTCCAAAATTCTTCACTACTTCCATTTTAATGAGTTTATTAAGTTTTCAAAATCAAAGAGTTTTCATAAAACTTGAACAACTGATGTTAAAGGGGTCATATGATGCTGCTAAAAAGAACATTATTTCGTGTATTTGGTGTAATGAAATGTGTTTATGCTGTTTAAGGTTCAATGCGTTATGCAAGTCTTCCCACACAGTGACGTAGATATGTGGGGGCGTGTCTAAACGAGGCGTTTTAGGTAGGTGTGGTTGACTCTTAAATTTTATAAAGAATATCTCTTTGGATTTGAGACTTCAGTCTTTGCAACTTTACAGATCTTCTTTATGCACCAAGAGCTTGTAACACTCCAAAGAGAAAGGAAAAATTGAAATCGCATCATATGACCCCTTTAACAATAATATGGCCTTATGAAAGGTGTTTTATTGTTTCAGAATTTTGTTTTAATAATGTCTGTTTTTATTTTTTTCTGGATTCTCTGATTTCAGTTATGATTTATTAATAAAGTTATATATTATGAAATATGATAATAATATTAACCAAATAAATGCATAAAAGTTGAACAACTTTTCTTTTAAAATGTAATCAAATGAAATTTGAACAATCCCTATGAAATCCATTAAATTTTTTTCATTATATTCATTTTATTTTTTCAGAAATTCTGTGTTGTCTGTTTTAATCTTTGTTTTTTTTTTATTCTAAGTTTTATGATTTGATACAAATTTATTATAAAAATGGTGTCATTCAAATAGTAGTATACAACTTTAACAACTTAATTGATGTTTTAAAATGTAATCAAATTTTAACAATTCATTTCATTTTTGTGGAAAACAAAGTGCTGAACAATTGAGATTTACAGTTTAAATTAATACATGGATGAAAATTGGACTGTTATTATTTTGTACATTCTACTGTGCAATAGTGAAATATTTGTTATAATTTCTTCAAGTTAATCCAAACTTTTATTTCAGTAGTTTGTAAAGAAGACTGTTGAGTTTCTCTGTGTATCTGACGATATAGCCTAGTCTTCTGAAATTAAACGGTAAAATGCTGTTAAAGTGACTCTCAAAGCAGCTGTTGAGGTGAAGTTCATGTGTTCATGTCCTCATATAGTGTGATGGCAGATGCTGAAAACACAAGCCTCAAGCGTGCTACAGTATGTGTAGTAGACAAAACAGTGCCATTCGTTCACACAGAGACACAGAACATCCATATTTAAATAGTCTTTTTGTGCTTTAATATTCACAGACACTAGTCCATTTCGCGATTTAATTAAGTGTACAGCCCTAGTTTTGATTTATTCATCCCAATTCTGTGACATTCTGCATTAAACTGTAAATTCCGTTTTTGTGACTGGATTCTGTGTTTTCCATATTGGGTTTGTGTGTAATTGTATTAAAAAATGAGAGCCAAAGGAAGTGATTCCTAACGTCCTGACCCCAACATGGCTCCCCTGAGCATAAAGCTCAGTATTCTCCCCTGTGGTGATCCAGATATGTGTTTATGCTCAAACACACACACACACACACACACTCTCTCGCTGTTAAAGAGGCTGCTGTGGTCATAATACACAGGTGCACAATGAGCGTGTTGTTCGAGTTAATGCTGTTTCTCATCTGGGCCTCATTGGACGAGTCGTCAAGGTAGTAATTTGTGGGGAATCACAGAACAATGCTGATTTGTCTTTTTAAGAATTTGTCTTTGGCCCACTCAACCACAGACTGCTGAAACACTAATGCTTGATCAGACGCTCTTTTACATTTCTAGTGGACAACGTAACACCCGTCTGTGGTTTATTGAAGATATATAAAGCAATCTTATCTGTTTAGATTGGAATTTCTGTCTTAATTGGGCATGAACATTATATGCTTCACAATATTTTATCAGCTGTTTAATTTCTGTGGCATTAAAATGTATGTTAAATATCAAACGCGGACAGTAGAGAATCATTGCATGAGCTGAGAAGCATCAGATATTTTCTGATCAAGAAAAACATTAAAAGCATGTTGTATGTAGTTATGAATACGCAAAAAAAGTATATATATATAAAAAAAAAAAAAGAGGTCAGTAAGATCTGTTAATGTTTTTGAAAGAGTCTCTTCTGCTCACCAAGGCGGCATTTGATTGAAACAAAATACAGTAAAAACAGTAATATTATGAAATATTATTGCAATTTCAAATAAATGTTTCCTATTTGAATATCTGTTCAAATGTAATTTATTCCTGTGATCAAAGCTGAATTTTCAGCATCATTACTCCAGTCTTCAGTGTCACATGATCCTTCAGAAATCATTCTGATATGCTGATCTGACACACAAGAAACGTTTCTGATTATTATCACTGTTGAAAACAATGTTGAAACTTTTGAACAGTAGTGTATTTAGTTTTAATTCTGTTCAGAATCATTGTGATTCTTCAGAACACGTCCACGCATCATTCTGATTGGCTTTGATTTTGTTGCACAGCATTTTCTCTGTCTGTGCACAGATAAAGTGCTTGTCACTGGAATATTTTCGAAAAAGGAGGAATAGAAAAATGACATGGCAGAGACCCAGACACAGACTAAATTTCCCCTTCCCAACACACAAACACACACACACTCACACACACACACATACTCCTCCATGGCCCAACCGGCCCTCAGACCCAGGCTTCAGGGTCCAGCCTCACTTCCTCAGGAAACAGTAGAGAAGGAAGTGGCTTTGTGTTGAGCTCCACGACCACGTTTTAGACCCGCTCAAGAAGTTCAGGGCTTCTGAGATGAGTCAGAGCGGTGTTGGTGTGCCCTTGAAAACGGGTTAGTTGACCAAAATTCAACATTCTGTTATCATTTACTCACCCTCATGTCAGTCCAAACCTGTACGAGTTTCTTTCTTCTGTTGAACACAAAAGGAGATCTTTTGAAGAACGCTGGGGTGCAAACAACATTGTATGGACAAAAAATACTGAAACCGATTTAGGACAACATTTGTTTGTGTTTTGCAAAAGAAAGAAGGTCGTACAGGTTTGGAAAGATTAATCAAAATAAATTGTGAAATTTGTTAGTATGAAATTGCAAATGGTGTGATGCTCAATTAAATAAATGTATGCACTGCGTGTTTCAGAGTGAAGCGCAGCACTGTGTTCATTTACACGCGAGCAGCTCGTTACCTACCTGTGTTTGCAGCGTTTCCACACAAACTCCATCTCTGTATCTGAGTTTGGGTCACTTTAATGTGCATTTAGGAACGCAACATGAAACATCTTGATAAATAATAATTAATAAGAGTAGCTTTAAGGGCAAAATAAAAGTCTGATGGTTTATCGTTTGTTTGAAAATGAAGAAATTAAGACAGCCTTAAATATTAGTATTGTAATTTTACAGTTGTAATGTAAAATAAAATTATTAGTATTGTTGTTGTTGTAAGTACTACATTTTTTTATTTTAAAGTGAAAAAATATTTTTCTGTTTTTATTTAGTCATTTTTATATATTATTTAGTAACAGTAGTAATAATAATTATTTTATTTTATTTTTATAGGCTTATTGATATAAAATCACAAAATGTTGGCCAACATGGGCAGCCCTACAAACAAGCACAGCAGATTTGGAATTTTTAAATCACATTTTAAATCATGATCACATTTTTTTTTATTTTCAGAAAAATCACAAGTACGTTTTTCCACAAATTGTGCAGGCCTATAATACAGCGTACCCCGTTTGACTTATGTGTCAGGTTTTCTTTAATTATTTGGTACCTTGTGCGAGAAACGTGAACTTTTATTAACTTGTTTGTAAGATTAAAGCATCTTACAATCTTTCACTGCATCAAGTTTGAGTTCACTGATTTCTGAACACCGTCATATTTGGTTGTTTGAAAACTATTTTCAGTTTTCTCTCTTCGATTAGTTTCAGTCCTAATCAAAAGCATTTTTAGGGACTTATACCCTCAGATTGTTGAGAAGTGCAGGTCACACACACATCTGAAACAAGGGCTTTTTATGAGCGCCATGAAGAATGGCATGCAGAATACATGAAGATTAGCTCAATAGAGTTACCGGGTTTTATCAGCGGATGGTCTTTTATGGAGATAGAATTGTTGCTTAATTTCAAATAAATAGATTATGATCCACAAATAAATGTAAAGAGATTAACAAAAATTAAACATATTGACAAATAAATAGAATGGGATCCACAAATAAATCTTAAAGTTTCACAAACATGAATTAAATTCACAAATAAATAATGATATTTGCAAATAAAAAACATATTCACAAATATATATTTATGTCACAAAAACGCTTTACTGGATTCAAACGCGATATGGAAGCGTCATGTTATTTAATATAGAAATAAAAGCGTCAATAAGTAACTGACTTATAAATAACTGAACTCAACCTAATAATAAACATTTGTTTTTGTAATAGGTTAAATTGCCATCACACAACAGCCAACAGCATTTCTCAGTCAAGTTTTTCAGTCAAGCTGATGTATATGCGCTGCTATGTGGATCTAACTATGTATGAAGTTTTTGATATTCTGTGGTGGTCAGTTCACAGCAGTGATAGAAATTAATCTACCAATAAGCTTACATATATATATA
>NW_015640464.1:508620-512452 GCF_001515625.1 Sinocyclocheilus rhinocerous
TTTTTTTTTTTTACCTTTTATAAGCATTTTTACATTTATAAAGCCATTTTTTCTTAAAGTGTGCATCATCTTTTTGAGTCAAATTCTTGCATATAATTTGTCAATTAGAATAATGAGACATTTGGGCTGTTACCAAACAAATGGTATAAATATCAACGAAATTAATCTTTGCAATGCAGAGGAAACACAGAAGCTGCATCTGAAGTGGCATTTAGATGTCACACTGTTTAATGCAGCTCAGATGGACATGGGATGCTTTAACCTGCAGCTACAAATGCATAAATAATGTTTTGATATTTTAAACAAAAAAACGTCGAATACTGACTGTGAAATTATTAAAAAAATGAAAAGATACTTTAAATGTGAAATTTAAACCACCAGTAGGTGGCAGCAAGTCACTGTTAATAAGTGAGTCATTGCGATTGAACTGAATCATTTAAACGGTTGATTCATGCAGAAATGAAACACCTTCATGTTGCTCAGAGACGCAAAACAGTGCTGTGGCTTTGTTTGGAGTTATTTTTGTTGTCGAAATAGAGCAAAAACAGGCAATATGGTGTCTAAAACTCTCTTAATTAACTTTTTGTTTATTGAACTGTATATTAATATCACATAATTTTAATATCACATTTGAAATCATGTTGATTTTTGGAGAAAAGAAACGACATTGATGTATAAATGATATTTATATAAACTATATTAAATGATATAAATTTATAAATTTTCTGCTCCCATATCTTGAATTTTGTGATCATTCGAAATGTATTTTAATAAACTGAATCATACAGTGAAAGAAAGCACTGTAAATGGGCACATGCACTAGTCTAACCTACTACACTTCATCACGCACTGTTTCTCTGGCATTTTCAAAGGCACGTAAAATATAATACTGTGGCTTGGCATGATACACTGTCTAATGGTCTAACGAAATCCAATTTTAAACATCTTTTACTGTACCCATTTTATGGCCCTTATATTACCTATTTGAGCCAATGCAGATGAATGAAGTTATCTCAGGACGAGTCCGCCCTGATTGTAAAGCAGAACGTGATTGGCTATAGCGAGATCGTGCTACGATTGGTCAGCAAAATGTGGCTGTTATCTGATTGGCTTGAGTAGACGGTGGGTGGAGTCCACGTATTTGTGGATTGTCAGCACGTCTTGACGCAAGAAATGTTTCACAATTCGCAAATGCACAGGACGCGATTCACAAATAAATGCCAGGCAAAGTTGTGGTTGTGACAAATATATATTTGTGAATATGTTTTTTTATTTGCAAATCTCATTTGATTTATTTGTGAATTTAATTCATGTTTGTGAAACTTTAAGATTTATTTGTGGATCTCATTCTATTTATTTGTCAATATGTTTAATGTTTGTTAATCTCTTTACATTTATTTATGGATCGTAATCTATTTATTTGGAATTAAGCAACAATTCTATCTCCATAATTGTGTAAATATTCAGTCTCTTAAATTCACAATGTTATCTTGTTGATGTCCTGTCATAGTGTTTCTGAGAACCAATCTCTGCTTCGCATGCCCCCCTGGGAGAATGTGTGGCTGCTTGGAGCCATCTGCCTCTCCATGTCCCTCCACTTCCTTATCCTTTATGTGGAGCCCCTGCCGGTAAGATCAGTTTTGATCAATAAGATGATCAGTTTCAGTGTATTGGTTCTTTTACTCTCTTTTTTTGCAGTCTTTGTAGAATTGAATGAATTCCAATTTTTAACAGTTCTAAGTGAATTTATGTATTTGTATTGTTTTGTGATCAAACTGTTCTGAGTTTAGTAAATTGTCCATTTATTATTTACTCTGTATAATAGTTCAAATGACTCCGTTTTCTCTACAGATGATCTTCCAGATCACCCCACTGAACGTGACCCAGTGGCTTACAGTTTTGAAGATTTCCCTGCCTGTCATCTTGCTGGACGAAGTGCTCAAGTTTGTGGCTAGAAACTACCTGGACAAGCCCAAAGATCTGGACAGTCCCAAGGGCAAGGCCTGCTTGCTCAGCACCTGCGCGGAGGGCATTTCCTGGCCTTTCGTGGCTTTCTCACTCCCCCTGGTGCTGTGGATCTACAGCACTGACACTAACTTGGCCAAAATGTTCTGGTCTTGACTGAAATGTGCACAGATGTGTGTAGATAGTGTGTACGTGTGTCTGTGTGTGTGGTTGTGCGTTTAAAGTGTGCCTCCGCAACAGAGAATGTGTACGAGAAGGACAGGACTAACTCAAAAATAACCGTGATATAGAAATATAACCTTTTTTTTTAACATGTCCAGTGGGGATTGAGGAGACCATACAGACCTGAAGTCTTCAAGTATAGTGACCATTGATTTCTTTTTGTTATTGCATTTTTAATCATTTGTTTAATGTCTTATTTCAAACCAGTATCAATTATGATGATATCCAATTTGGTTTGGCCCCAAATTATGTTTAAATGGCTGAATGGGAAAAAAAAAGTGCTTGTGTACAGACATTTAACACTATTTTATGCAATTGTTTATTTGTTCAGTTTGCTAACAGAGAGCAGAGTGGGTAGGGTAGAAAGAGAGAGTGAGAGAACAAGACAGAACTGTTTACTAATGTTTACCTTTGTGTCTTTGGCGTGAACATCGCTCAGAGCCAATGGACTAGCATGGTGTTTCAAAGCAGCATGGGAAAGAGAGTGCTGGACTGAATGTTTGAATGCTTCACAGTCAAATCCTCAGATGAAAGCTGCATGTTCTGTATTTTGCATGCATTTTATGTGGTTTTTCACTTATGATTTGTACCTGTATGTCTTTCCCCATGTGTAATAACTTCCATTTTTATGGGTATATATTTTGTTTCCACTATTACCTGACACTTTTGATTAGTAAAGCCAGTTTTTCTGCACTAGGCAGAGTACAGCTACCTCAGGACTGTCAGATTAGACTCTCTCTGGTTGCTTCTCCCCACTTAGCTTTACACCGCTTGTACACATTAATGCATGAGGTTTGCCTCTATTTGATGATAAACCGAATTTAGATTCTTTTTGCCCTAACTAATCTGTTTTAAGTTTTGTTTGTTTGTTTGTTTGTTTGTTTTCACTGTATTTTATAATTGATTGAACTTGCATTAACTTAATTTGGGGGTTTTGTTTTGGGGAGGGGTGGGTGGACAAAAGAAGTAAATGTTACCGTTTAGTGGGTAAGGCCAGAGACAAAGGAGTAGAAAATGTAACCAGCAAAGGTTTAGGTGTTGCATTCAAAACATGATTTTTACAATGCAAAACCAAAATGTTTCATGCTACCTTTTTCTCTATTTTTAGGAAAATACACTCATGAACCATTTGAATTAAAATGTGTGTCTTCATTTTACTAGCTGGTCTGTTCCTGTGATGCAACACGTCAAGTTTTAGGAGCAAATATACTTGAATAAATGAAATTAATGTACAGCGATTTAGTTGCATAGCTGAGCACAAGATTGACAGCTGGGAGGGGCTTCCTTGAAAAGGGGTTCCTGTTTGGCCCTCACCAGCCAGTCTGGTAGTGGCCTGTATATTTGTACACATGCAGCACATATATCCGAACGGTACAAAGTACTTTTTCTTTTTATGAAATAGAGCTTTCTGGCATTTAGTTGTCCATTGCATCACACTAGTTCTTGCTTGCTAAAATGGATGCATGTCCCTGACTATGCTCTTGGTGTGGAACTGTCAGTATTTTTTTCTAACAATCATAAACATTCCCTTTAAGTAAGTGTCACTGACATTGCCGTTACACATTTCTCCACTCCTTTTCACTGTGTTACAACAATGTCCCAAAGCCTCAAGTTTTTCTGACAATGGACCAACCCTGCTTACATG
>NW_015640464.1:515633-524531 GCF_001515625.1 Sinocyclocheilus rhinocerous
GAAGAAATGTTTCACAATTCGCAAATGCACAGGACGCTATTCATAAATGCGTACAGCTATCTACAAATGCACAGGACGCGATTCACAAATAAATGCCAGGCAAAGTTGTGGTTGTGACATAAATATATATTTGTGAATATGTTTTTTTTTTTATTCGCAAATCTCATTTTATTTATTTGTGAATTTAATTCATGTTTGTGAAAATTTATTTGTGAATGTCATTCTATTTATTTGTCAATATGTTTAATGTTTGTTAATCTTTTTACATTTATTTATGGATCGTAATCTATTTATTTGGAATTAAGCAACAATTCTATCTCCATAGTCTTTTGACTCATTATTGTGTCATTTTTAGAGTATTGGCCTTTCTGTTCTCAATTACTATCATGGAGCGACGGGCGGGCTTCGATCAAAGTGAGGCTTTGCCATGTGCTTGCCTGCTGTTATGAGGTGATTTAGATGAAAACGCTCGGACGTTTCCCCCTCCCTGTTGGCCTTTTCTTTCAGTATTTCCTTCGACCTGGTTTTCAATGCCCCCCTCCCCCGCCCCCTCTCCCTCCTTGGCAGGGCGTCTGGCCTGAGACACAGCGCTGATTGTTTTCCTGATGGCCTTGGATGTTCCAGAACTCATAGTTACAGCAGAATTCTTCCCACATGAGTGGATTTAAGCGCTGCCTGTCTAAATGTTCCACTGGACTCATCAGAGTCATCAGAGGTGTGTTTGAGACACACAGGAATGTACAGTTCATGGATAACCAGTGGCGTTAAAAATAATTTGATTGATTTTATTATGATTTCAGGTAGCTACTGAAAAGAATGCAGTGTTTTCAGCTCCATTAGGACATTTTGTCATGTTTACATCCTTAAAACCAATGCAGATTCTGAAAAGTTATCACTAGAATTGCTAAAATGTAAAAAAAAAAAAAAATTATTTAAAATGATTTTTTGTTATATTTAAAATTATTTTTAAAAATAGTTACTAAAAATTACTTGATTTGAAATTGTTACTTATTTACCGGTGAGTGTTAAAAAAAATCATATTCTTAATGAGTATTTTTGTCTTGTTTTCCTGTTAAAATCTAAAATCCTCAGAACATAACTTGGGATGCACTGCAAAAGATATAAAGACTTCTTTTCAGAGATTGTATATTTAATATAAGTGTATTTTGTCTTACTACCCTGGTAGTTTTTTCCACTTGTTTTTAACTTGTTTATACTTAATACTTGTTTATACTTGTTTATATATGTGAATGAATCTGCTAGAACATTAAGACAAAATACACTCATATTCAAGATACTGTTTATGAAAGCAAGTCTTAATATCTTATGCAGTGTTGCATCTCAAGTAATTTTATCTTGTTTCAAGGATTTTTGGATATTTGAACTGGAAACAAGTCAAAAAAGATATATTAAGGGACAGTTCACACAGAACACGTTTCCATCGAAAAACATGAGATGCATTGCGGTGGAATGGGAAAAAATGCAAGTAAAAATTTGCAAACATTTTTATCGAAATAACTTATGATCAAGTAATTGTAAACACAAGTCATTTGTGACACTGTCAAAGATTGTCTGATTGCGAAAAATCGATTCTCTGATGCATCACGGTTACCTCTTTGACAATTTTGAATCAATTCTGAAAGCTTCAGAGAAAAACCCCTCTCTGCCCTTATCAACAAGCTTTCAGATACTTAAGCGCTATTTAAATGCTGAAAACACACTGTTTGTAATGTGTTTCTTTGTTCCTCTTTATTAGTTTATATTTGCTTGTTTTGAAGCTATTTTTAAATTTGAACAATTCTTAACAGTTATTTTGATTTATCATTGATATGTAATTATTTTTAAATGTGCTCATAATTATATATAAGTAATTTAATAAAAATGCACAAATAAATTTGATATTCAAAGTCATAAAACTCATTAATTGATAAGACAAAAATGTAAATCAACTATAATTGGATTGTGATATTGATTTGAAAAATATTTTTTAAAAAGTAATTTAATAAAAGTGCATAAATAAATTTCATATTCAAAGTCGGTAAACTCTAATTAATAAGAAAATTCTTTTAATACATTTAAATTGGATCGCGACATTGATTTGTAATTATTTTTAAAAGTACTCATAATTATGTAAGTAATTTAATAAAAATGCACAAAAAATTGATGTTCAAAGTTTGTAAACTCAAATTAATAAGAGGAAAAATATAAATACATTTTTATTGGACCACGAAATTGATTTGTAATAATTTTTAAAAGTACTCATATAAGTAATTTAATAAAAATGCACAAATAAAATTATTTTCAAAGTCAGTAAACGCATTAATTAATAAAAGAAAAAAAAAATACATAAATTATAATTGGATTGCGATTGCCTGAATCGAATCGGAAAGGATTGTGAGGTACCTATAGATTCTCACCCCAGTATTTGTGGTCTCTATGGGTCTTTTCCAGGTTTAACACTGTGAACTCAGATAAAGAGTCAGCCAGCGCTTATCTAAATAACCATCCAATCAGATCTAAGCGCGTGTGCGCGTACGAGTCGGTTGGACGTTCTCACTTCTGCGTAGACGTGGGTGTCCAGAATAGACACGGGACCCCCAGTCTGCTTGGCTTGAAGTCCCGTTGGGAAGAGCTTTTATTTTGGGCGCAGAGTGTCGACTTTCTGCAGGGGTGGGGTCAGGGAGTTGAGATTTCTCTCTAAAATATCTGTCAATTCTCTCCTTTAGCATGTTTCATGTTTTTATTTGACTCTGTCTCCTCCACAGATGTCCATGACTCCTGCTTTTGACTGCCATCGTCTCGTTTCATCACTTGTGCTCCCGGCTGTCTTGTAATAATATCCTGCCTTTTCTTTCTCGGTTGTTTCTTTTACCCCCTTGCACACCCCCTCTTGCCTCTCTGTTATAAATATCAGAGTCAGTTTGGTTAGATGGTATAGAGTTTCCTTTGGTGAGGTCGCCAGCTTTGGCTTCTGGTCTCCAGTCATAAACAGGCTGAGTTTGGTTTCTTCTGACCGCAGGAGGACGACCACTGTTCACGCTGACCTGGACTCAAAGGAATAGTTTACTGATTTGCAGAAATGTAGCATTGCATCACTTGCTCACCAATGGATGCTCTGCAGTGAATGGGTGCCGTCAGAATGAGAGTCCAAACAGCTGATAAAAACATCTCAATAATACACAAGTAATCCACACCACTCCAGTCCATCAGTTAACATCTGGAGAAGCCAAAAGATGCGTGTTTGTAAGAAACAAATCCATCAAAACGTTTTTAACCTAAAATAGTTGCTTCTGGCTAATATACGAGTCCTTTATCCATAATATTGCTTCCTCCAGTGTGAAGGTCATCTTGTCTGAATGAGGAGAGAAATCTGCACAGATCAAGCACCGTTTACAAGCCAAAACAGCTCTAAACAAATATGTGTGTGGATTTTGATGTGAGAGACAACAGGAGATGGACTTTTTCACTGGAGGAAGCGTTATTATGAATTATGGACTTGTATTTTAGCCGGAAGAGACTGTTTAAAATGAAAATGTCTTGATGGATTTGTTTCTTACAAACACACAGCTTTTCACTTCATGAGATGTTAATTTGAGGGACTGGAGTGCTGTGGATTACTGAGATGTTTTGACGTATTAAAGTGCCCCTATTATGCATTTTCGAATATTGCCTTTCATGCGGTGTGTAATGTAGCTGTCTTGAATGTAAACGATCTGCAAAGTTCCGAAGCCGAAAGTTATTGTCTCCCAAAGTAAAGAATTGACTCTGAAGAGCCTAAACGAGTCGTTAGTTATTCGAATCCACATTTGCATAATTCCTGCCTATGTTCTACATTGGCTGGCCGTGAACAACTTGACCCCGCCCACAAACACGTCATTTTACTGACGACTGTTTCTCTAATCTCGGGGAGTTCAACGCGGGATTCACAAAACGCTTGCTGTTGAGAGATGAATCAGTGTCCAGTTTATTTGGATCAGCGGACCCCACTGATCTCAACCTGTAAATATGATAAATTATACATTTTTATATTTTCTATCGAGCGTTCAAAATATAGAACTGTGGCAATGGGCGTATCGTTTCCGACACAAGCTGAACGCGGTGGACCAATCACAACAGACTGGGCCATCTGACCAATCAGAGCAAAGCAGGCTCACGGAAAGGAGGGTTTTAGAGAGACTGAATCTAGAACTGCTTCGAACGAATCATTTGAGAATCGCTGGAAAATTAGGTGATAAATGCATATTTTGAGAAAACTAAAGCATTTTTTGACCTTGCATCATGCATTTAAACCTATTGTAGGAGACTCCCAAAACAATATTAGGAACCTTAATTTAAAAATGGCATAATAGGGGCACTTTGAAGGATCGTGGCAAAGATGGGTAAAAATCTATAATAAAAATGAATTATTTTTGCGGGTTTGCACTGTGATCCATAGTTAATGTCTTTTATTGTCATCTAATGATTCTTGATCTAAATAAGCCTTTCAAGATTTTTTTTTGGTACATGAACTTTTGTTACACTGAATGACATTTTAGTGGGTGTCTTCAGTAAATCATGGTAAAAATGTATGATAGTCATTATTTTTTTGCTCAGGAAAACTTTCATTGTTTTGATGCTTCAAAAACCCTTTTTGTCTTTGACCCATATACAACCAGCCACTTAGTTTGTCAAAGTGCATTCTGGGATTGCCTTTTCAAAGGATAGGCCAAAATGAGGCATCTTAGAACGCAATATGATTACGCTGCTTGTGCACAAATGATGCTTTCAAATGCTGTATGTTAAAAGTGTGCAACGTACGATGGGAGGAGTTTGGTTGGCAATCTGTTGCTGTTTAATCCAGTCTGACTGTGACATGATGGACTGGAGATCTTGCGGTGGGACTGTAGTGCTTTCTGGTATTTTTAATATAGGTGGGTGGGATCGTTGCAGTGAAATGAACACCAGCCATTGTGAGGCTACGAGCGCTACATTCCTCTCGCCATGTCACAGTTCAACCCACACGCCCCCTGCCTGTCCTCCTGCTCTCTCTCTCTCTCCATCCTCTATAGTGTTTCTTTGGCAGCTCTCTGATGGAATGTGTGGAATTCTTTGCTCAGAGTCCAAGTAGGAAAGAGATAAAGTGGGAAACTGCCTCATATATGAATAATACAATGAAAAACAAGACTCTCTACTACACTTTATACTGTGTGTTCCCTGTTCAGTGTCACACCTGGCCAAGTATTGTGCATTCAGATACGTTTCTTCAGTTGCTTTTTATAAACCCCTCTCAGCTGATTTTGATATTATATACTCAGCTATGCAGAAGAATGCAACTATGATAATAAGAAATAAGTGACTTCCGTTATTGAATCACCTTAATGCTATAGTTTCTAACATGTTTAACATGCAGCGCCTTTTCACATAACATGAAGAAAGAAATCTGTACTTTTATTCAGCAAGGACACATTAAATTCAAAAAGTGACAGTAAATAAGTTTATAATGTTACAAAAGATTTAAATAAATACAGTTCTTTTGAAGTTTTTTATTCCATAAAAAAATCTGGAAAAATTTTAACGGTTCATAATAATCAGAAATGTTTCTTGAGCAGCAAATCAGCATATTAGAATGATTTCTGAAGATCATGTGACACTGAAGACTGGAGTAATGATGCTGAAAATTCAGCTTTGATCACAGAAATCAAACATATTCACATAGAAAAATTTTATTTTAAATTGTAGTAATATTTCACAGTAGTACTGCATTAATTGTATCTTTGATCAAATAAATGCAACCCTGATGAGCACAAGAGACAAAAACTTTTTAAAAAATCTTGCTGATCCTAAACCTTTGAACGTAGGCCTATATGTTGATTAATTTTTGTTTGTTTGCTTATTTTTTTTACAAATGAGCTACATGTTAAAATTCGTATTTAGCTGCATGTCAGAGTTGCTTAACCCAAAATATTCCAGTTTGACATTCAGTAACCCTAAAAATGTCTTCAAAAGTGGAAGTTTGGCTTCACACCCCTGTTTTGCTTTCTTAATCACATCAACTAGCATTATAAACTGCAGCATGAAATGAGTCTCAGACCCTCCCTGACACATCATAGATCCTGACTCAATACTGACACACGTTGGTGAGTTTGGAACTGCATGTCAGGGAAGCTGTCGCATTGACATTTAAAGGATAGTTCACCCAAAAATGTAAATTTGATGTTTATCTGCTTACCCCCAGGGCATCCAAGATGTAGGTGACTTTGTTTCTTCAGTAGAACACATTTGATGATTTTTTACTCCAGCCGTAGCAGTCTATCAGTCGTATAATGCATGGCAATGGTAACAAAATCTATGAGAGTAAAAAAAACATGCACAGACAAATCCAAATTAAACCCTACGGCTCGTGACGACACATTGATGTCCTAAGACACCAAACGATCGGTTTGTGGCTTGCTGTCTTGTAGAGAGCTAACATTCACCAACATTCGTTCATTTTATATTTTTGCTTTTACAAATCTGGCAACTCCCAAAACAGGATAGCCGTGTGGTGCTCAGGATATCCTGTCTCTGCACTTACACCTCTGGGCCTTTTGTTCTAATGCACATTATAGCTAAAACACAGAAGGGTGTTTCATCTTTGGGCACTTTTGGAAAATAAACTCTTTAAATGCACTTTTTGCACTCTTACTAGTTTAATTTTTTAACTATCCATTTCTAGTAGTTATCTTTTGAACTATTATAGATATTTTACTGTGGTGTAATTTCCACAAAAAATTTAACAAAATTCATTCATTTTATCATGAACTGCAAAGGCCTAACAACATACACAATTGTTTAAGTTTAAATAGACTTAGATACGCTGACCTTTTTGTATATGCATAAATTTTTTTTGAATGATTTTATGATCTTTTCAGTTGTAATGTGACCATCTCGTTGAATTTGTGACTGTATAGTTTGATTTGACACAATTTTAAGTGTTTTCTCTTTCCTTTTAAACGTTGATAAATAGTCATGCAAAAAAAGGCAACTGAAAATTTTCAGCAGAAACAGTAAAAAAAAAAAAAAAGAAGCCATGCAATGTCCATAACTCAGTAGTCAACTAGAAGAAAAAAAGAGCATTTTTAAAAATATATATGCACTCTATTATATATTCATTACTTAACCTGCTTGTGATGTCTTTGTTTTATGTCTTCATTAGTTAATGCAAGTTTTTATTACAGCCAATGTTTATATTTCAGCAATGAATTGGAGTAGAAATGATTACATCATTAAAAATCTCCAATTTAAATGTTGGTTTATAACTCCTTTTTTATTTGAGTGATGATTATAAAGTGCATTTGATGAAATAATTAATTAAATAAACTTTATTTTCAATTAGATTACAGATTAGGTTCCGATAGACATGAAAATAAATGCATCAATGCACAAATATAAATGTGTGTGTTTATAGTGTTTATATTTAAACAAATAATTGTAGTAGAAATCATTACAACATTAAAAATATGCAGTTTAAATGTTGTACATAACTCAGTTTTTATTTGAGTGTTGAATAATTAAATATTATTAAATAAGCTTTATTTTTCGCCTTTCATTTTGGTTTTAGTTTCCGGTAGAAAACTATTCTATTTCGCTATTGACAAGTCATGATTAAATGGTTAGTTGCATTTTATTATTTGCATGTAGCGTTGTTTTTCCCTGACCCTATTAAACACACCTGTGATATGTTTTTGGACGTGACCCATCAGTCGTGAAGCACAGCATTAGTCAGCTATAAACCATTAGTCATCCTTACTGCTGTGGTTGTGGCATTGATTGTAAATGTGCTGTTTAAGGTTGTAATGATTGTGGTGGGCGCACAGCACCAGGTGCAGCTCCTCTGGAGCCCTGAAGAGTTTATTTTCAGGACGTTTGCACTGACTGATCTCCATGCTTTAAATAGACGGGCTATATGCTGCCATGCGGTTAAACGACCAGGGTTAACCGTGGATCTTGTTCGACATTCTGCATTTTTGTGTGTGTGTGTGTATTGTGTAAATTTCTCATACCAGTGGTCTTTCCATGCACATTTTGCATGCAGTTTTTTTTAATTGACCATACCTAATATGCCAGGTAAGTTTAGGATGTCGGATTTAGACATAGACGTGGGCGTCAGAGGCCCACCACAGTCCTGCTGACATCAGCACACAGGCAGCCGTTTCTCAGGAAGAGGCTCCTGGGAGTAAAACATATCAACATATCCAACTGCCATTTAAGGAACACTTGCTGCATCCGCTGAGTTTCTCACATATTTCACCTGTTGATGTGAAAGTCTCAATAAAGTAAGAGAAAGAAAGAATGTAAGTTTGGACGATTTCGACTCATGTTTCTAAACTTTTAATCTGATAACCTCTGCTTAATACACGTACGTACACACACACACATGTAGTTATTTTAGTATCATTCAGATACTATTATACTAGTTATTATTGTTTTATATCAGTTTAAGATTTTGTTTTCATTTTAATTTCAGTATAGTTTTAAGTTTTAGTAATTTTGTTTTGTTAGTTTTTTTGTCAATTTTAGTTAAATTTTTTGTTTTTGTGTTTTATGTATGTCTATATAGTTTTTTTAAAATACATTTTTATGTACATTTTAGTTATTTTAGTACATCGAGTTAAACTAAATTAAAATTATATATTTATTCCATTTTTTTCTTATGTAACATAAACATAAATTGTGTTTATTCCAGTTAAAGGCACAATATGTAATTTTCGCCGCTAGAGGGCGCGTATTCAAAATAAACAAATGATTTAATGTCACACACTCACACACACTCATATATATATATATATATATATATTAAAAATTAATGTATATAAAGATATATATATATATATATATATATATACAGTGGGTACGGAAAGTATTCAGACCCCCTTCCTT
>NW_015640464.1:524671-538983 GCF_001515625.1 Sinocyclocheilus rhinocerous
ATAAAAATTTGATTTATATTATATAAATGATAAATAATTATAAATTATATTATTTAAATTATATATAAAAAAACATTTCAAGCCATGAAAACATCTAATATTTCTTGATACTTCCAGTTTTTCCGTGACTGTAGGAACCCTGTAACTGTTCACCAACATTAACTGTCTGTTAACTAACACTGTGAAAAGTGAATGAAAAGCAACCAACACACCTGGAAATTCATGAGTTTGTATTGTTTTGTTGCATGTTTTTATTCACAGCATAATTCCAATACTTCCATTTGTATTATTTCATAGTTTTATGGTTATGACTTCACTGAAATGCAGGATATAATCATAAACAGAATGTTTTAGACACTGCATGTGTTTGAGGGCAGGACAGGGTTAATGAATGGCGTCTGCTGTGTGTGCCTCCCCTTACCACACACACACACTCGCGCGCTCACACTCAGGTGTGACGGAATATTGGGATACATTCTGGAATACTCTCTCGATTCTGTGAGTACACATTTTCTGCTCTTTGCTCTGTGTAGGCTAGGCAGCATTAATGCATTGCATGTTTGTGATCCGTTTTGACCCCTGGTTAACTTCTAAGCCAGGACAGTAGCAGACGGTACTCCATTTCACGGTTAAAAATAGAGTGAATTCAAGATAGTCGTTTAGATGCTGTTTCAAGTTTACTAAAATACTAACCAAGTTAATGTTTTGTGCCAGTTTTACTGTTTGACCAGTGAATGTCCATGACTAGTTGTTTGTGATTACTGAATAAGGATCTTTTAGAAATACATTTTATTCCATTATAAATTCATTATATAAATTTTTTTTTATTTAGAATCAGAATGATTCGCTTGCAGATCTTTAAAGTCATTCATGTTTAGATGGATCTGCTAATGAATCATTCAGACTGGTTTGTTCTTTTGAATGAATCAAATCAGTCATTTCTATCCACTAAACTCTTTTAGAACTGAGCATAACTAGAACAAGTTGACAATTGAATTTTTTAAAACTACTTTGTGGTGTGTTTTTGTGTTAACTTTTTATTCATTTTTAAATACACATATGAACTTTGTTATATTCAGCTTACATGTAACCCCCTGTGACTGTTCACTAACACCGGCTGTCTGTTAAATAACGCTGTCAAGATCTCCGTGGCTCTCAGTTTTAAAGTGTTTCGTGCACTCATCTGTGACCTTTCTAGGTGTTCATTTACCATCTCGTCATAGTTGATCTGCAACCGTCACGTTTTTAATAGCCGTCTGCTGTTGGTTTTGATGCGTCTACTCGTAAACTTTGAGGAAGAGTTCCAGTAGCTCGGGTGTCTGGCTGTGTCAGGACGCCAGCATCCCGCCGCTCTGCATGTGACGAGATCTCTGTCTGTACGCTGTGTGAAGGCTGCATGTGTCCAGGCTATTATTGACTGCGTGGATGGATGGATGAATAGGTGCATGAGAAAAGAGTGAGGTAAGAGCTTTATCAGGCCATTTTAGGCTAGCTGTATGTCTGTAATTCTGTCCGACTCTCGGTCTGTCTTTCCAAAGTTTCTGTTGGCGGCTCAGTGAAGGGTCTCATGGTTGTATGTAAAACTTTTTATTCATTTTTAAATACACATATGAACTTTGTTATATTCAGCTTACATGTAACAGTAGCATGCATGCATATTTATGCATAGTGTACAATACAAAAAACACAACACTTAACATAAACTATATACTGTATACTATACTGTATATATATATATATATATATATAGTGAAGGGTCTCATGGTTGTATGTAAAGGACAGGCTCGATTTGGTAACACTTTAGACATCAGTTGACTATAAGTAACTTTGCAAGCACGTCAATTTATTCAACTAACCCTAACCGTAACCTAACAGTCTGCTAATACTCTAATGAGAGTTAGTTGACATGTAGTTGCAAAGTTACTTATAGTCAACAGAATGTCTTTAAGTGTAACTCTGGATTCACATTAGGGGTGAACTGTATAACAAAATCTATAGCCTAATGATAAAGGTATATAAAAAAATAGTTATTTTTTCTGTAAATTCAACCCTAAATGTTTTCACTAACAAATAACCGTTAAATAATGCCTATTTTGGCATAACCCAGTGAATTAAATACTGTACAAATAAAGGATACTATATCTCATTTAATTATTATGCATTTTATTCTAAATATGATGGATGCAAACCATATGATTAAAATGATTAATGACATCAGTGCACAATCTACTCTCATTGGCACACTTTAAAAATTATTTTTCATTAAGTTGTAAACAAAACAAAGAATATTGAACTACGTTTTACAAGAAAATATATTTTCAGTCTTTCTAGTTATAGTTTTACATTTAAATCAATGTGTTACTTTCTGTTTCATTGTAATTATTAGTGAAAGTGACCAGTAATTTCACAAATAATTAGTAAATAAAAGTAAATTCTACACTAAAAAGTGTTTCTACACTATTTATTTATGTATTTATTTTTGCAGTGTAATAGTAAGTAAACTGCTATTTATAGTATTATTACACTATAAACATATTTTTCAACACTGTAAATAAAGCAGAATTTATTGGAGTAAGTTTTATATGAAAATACTATTTCAGTCTTTCTGTTTGTATACATACATATACTGTATATTATATATATATATATATATATATATATATATATATATACATGTTTAATTCATGCCGTTACTTGGCGTTTCTTTTAATTTTTGTGGAGTTTACTAGCAATTTTCTGAGTGAAAACTTTTTCTACATTTTTTCAGTTTTGTAAAACTAAAATGAAAAATTCAAACAAAGTCACATTTTAAGTATGATTAGATGATGTCAAAGACATTTGTAAAATATTAAATGCACAACGGTTGATTTCTGTCTATAATGTGTCGTATTGTGACGTGTGGCAACTGTAAACAACCAGTCTACACTAAAAGTGGGCACAACGGTGTCAAGATTCAACACTTAATTGCTCCTGTTAAACTCAACAAAGAAATAACAGCATTTGCAGACCGGACTGTCGTTTTCTGCTTGATGTTGGATGTTTTAAATGTGTATATAACTTTTATGCATCTCATCCCAAGTAGTGGACTGAGCGCCTGTAATTCTGTCCCAGTTCCTCATATTGAAGGGTGTGTTCCCGAGGGACAGATTGTGTTCATAGCTCAACTCTTACTGCAGCACCCAGAAAAGTGTGGTGACATAAGCTCAGCGTGACGGATGTGTTGACAGGGTCTCTGCGGTCCGTCACAACAGGCTTTTACCTGCCAGCTGACACAACCCAGAGACAACGACCGAACCGAGTTGAATAATGTCGTAGTTAAGGGCTGTTGTATGATGTAATGCAAAAAGTGGACTACCTAAAACCCCTATTGCGTATTTCAACTGAACTGAACCAGTTTTCTGTTTAGAAAAGCCCCTGTGTGAGGGTCTTTGGTTCTGGCGCTACAGCTGCATTCAGGACTGGCATATAGCTGCTGCTGAAGGACTGTATTTAGTAACATGATTGAGGATGCTTAGAAGGGTTGGAATGCCCGACTGACTCAAACAAGCAAACATCATATCTGTGTTTGGAGACACTCACTCTCTCTCTTTGCTGGAGAGGAATATCATGCTAATGTCTTATTTTTAAGCCTGTTGTTCATTGTTCTTTGAGACTTTCCTCTTTGATCATGTCTCTAGTGGCATTAGAGTTTTTATTATGGAAAATTATTATAGTCCTTCGCAAACATAGACTACCATTCAAACATTTGGGGTTGGTAGGATTTTTATTTTTTTTTAAAGAAATTAATACTTTTATTCAGCAAGGATATATTAAATTGATCAAAAGTGACATTAAATACATTTAGAATTTTACAAAAGATTTCCATTTCAAATTTTCTTATTATTCATCAGATAATATTGAAAAGAAATTGTGTCATGGTTTCCACAATTGTTTTTAACTTTGATAATAATAAAAAATGTTTCTTGAGCATCAGATCAGCATATGATTTCTGAAGGATCATGTGACACTGAAGACTGGAGTAATGATGCTGAAAATTCAGCTTTGCATCACAGGAATAAATTACATTTTACAATATATTACAATAGAAAACAGCTATTTTAAACTGCAATAATATTTCTCAATATTGCTGTTTCTATTGTATTTTTGATCAAATAAATGCAGCTTTGGTGAGCATAAGAGACTTTCTAAAAAACTTTAAAATCTTACCTACCACAGATTTTTGAATGAGAGTGTATTTGTATTTTTTACTTTAAAGGGAAAGTTTTCTTTGTCTTTTGAAACAAATTAGTTTGATGTAGTTATTGACATATTGCAACCCCTTCTATCTTATTGAACAGCAAAACAGACTTTTATATTATGATAGTCAGAGGGAGAGCAGCAAAGATCATGCAAAACAAAACCTGACTAACTTTAAAAGGAGTTTATTCTTTCCTTAAAGTAACTTCAGGAAAAGTGCAATAAAAAAAATTGTTTCTTTTTGCACAGACGCATTGCTTGCAGATCTCGAGTCTTCCACCGCCCATATCTCCAAGTACCCAGTGTTTCTACCCGAGGAGACGCCATATTCCTACCCCACCGGAGGACACCTTTTTCAGGATGACTCCCCTCCTCCGCCCCTGCCTCCTCCACCCTCAGCTGAGGCCCTGAACGGATCGCTGTCCCCGCAGCAGGACTCCCAACACTCCTCACAACAGGTTCAGCACAACCTATCTTAGGACTTTCCAAAATAACTAGTCACATATAATGTCCACATCACCTCCTTGTGTCTTATTGCTAATGGGTACAAATATTTTATAACTACTGTTTGATAGTTCTATACTTTATCTGGGATTCTCAAATGATTTTACTTGGTACTCAGATTTTATATTGAGCATTAAGTGGTGACCCAAACACAGTACCAGAACTGTTGTATTAAGTCAAGGTTTCCCAAATTTTTTTGTCAGCTGAGCCACTTTGACCTAACATATTTACTTGAAGTTCCCCTGAGATTTTGATTTAATGTTTCAATAATTCAACACTTGTTCATGGTCCTCTGATTAAAGATGACTGATTTTCTGGATAATGGTCACTTGACATGCTGGTAAACAGCTGAAATATTGCATATTTTTTATTTAAATTTTGTATGTAATTTTTACTTTTTTTATTTAATATAATGATTTACTTTTCATAAACTCACAAACCCAATACAGTTCCCTGGAAACCCCAGTTTATGAAACCCTGTACTAAGTAAAGAAAAATTAAAAGAAAAAAATTATAATAATAATTATTACAAAATAAAAAGTGAAATTTATTAAAATTAGTAAAATTACTGAAATAAACCAGCAATATGAAGAATTATTAACATGAACCCCTTTTGGACTGTGGCATGCCAGTTGAGAATCAATGATGTATTACATTTGCAATATAGATTTGCATAAAAATTATGCATTTTGGTTTTCTTGTGTTGAAATTCAGTCTCTGGGCTCTGCTCATAAAAGCACGTTGTCTCGGGACAGCAGTCCACCAGCCTCGCATACGGAAGAAGACCACGTTTACAGGTGAGTTACAGTATCACAGATAAGAATTGACTGATAATATAAGACTGATAAACTAATACTGATATTGGCCAAGTAAAATAGGTATTAGATATTTGTCATTCTACGATGTGAGCCACCATAATATCCCTTCCTTTGACCCATGACCTGCTATTATGAAAAATGAAACCTTAAATGGCACACTTCTATTGGTCCAGTTTTCCTAACAAGCAGAAGCATTCGGACTCATCAGCCGCAGCCATGACTTCTGCCCTGGGCAGCAACCTGTCTGAACTGGACCGCCTTCTTCTGGAACTCAACGCTGTACAGCAAAATGCCCCATCTTACTCCACCACAGGTAAACATGAAGACACACTTAATGCATTCCAAAAAATGTATTGTCATGCATGAATATTTATACTGCTTTGATTATGGCTAGAGACATAAAAAAAACAAGTAATTGTACTTTGAAACTTCCTCTCTGTAGAAGATGCTGCACCTCCATTGCCGCCCTGCAGTGTTGCCCACTATATCCAGGAGAATGGAGCCCACCCAGGCATCACACTGACACCGGCAGCCCAGGACAAGCCTCAGAGGAATGGTACGAAGGGGACAGAAGATGGCCGTCCCACTGTAGAAAGTCTTCTGAATGAGTTGGAGAGCTCTGTGCCTTCCCCAACGTAAGACCACTCTCAACTCTAGATGGAGAAACATGGATTTACATTGTGGGTTTTAATGGAATGATGTAATTTGCATAAACAGGCCAAGCCCCTGTGCTCTGACGAGTGAATTGATGGACGGACAGGTGGACACAGCTTCCGAGCAGCAGGGCAGAATATCAGCCACCTCCGCTACACGAGAACTAGATGAGCTCATGGCCTGCCTGTCAGATTTTAAGGTGCAGAGCAATGTGAGTGTGTGTGCATGTGTGACATGGAATGGCTTTAGTAGGACAGAAGTAAGTGAGTTGTGTCTGGGAATGTGTGCTGAACTATGTTGTTTGGGTGACTTATTTTCAGGACTTACTGCTTGGCAATCTGGAATGTGTTTCCCAAAAACGTCATAAGCAGATCGTTGAGACCATTGGTGCCAATGGTGTCTACAATCTTCTTGGGCTTACGGCGCTGTTGGGAAACACTACCCTGGCTGGTCGTCATCTGACCATCACAAACTTTACCACTTTATTTATTTACAAATCTGTTTCTGCTTGTCTATGTCTTTTAGCTTTAATTTCATCTCATTACTTCAACATTTTGTCCAGAATATGTTTTGTTTTTTCCTCAGCTGTTCTGTACATCTCATTAAAGTTTTTTCTTAATTATTTCTCATTCTCTGCCTCCCTTAATCTGTAAATCTCTTCTGTTTCTCCTCTTTTTCTTGTCCCTCCTTTATGTCCTCCAGCCAAGTTCATTAGGTTCCCTGAACTCTGAGTTAATGTTTGAGCAAACTACTACAATTGCTGAAATCCACCCTCCCCCTACAACTGCCGTATCCAAATCCCTGTCCCCTACCCTCCCAGCGGATCCAAGCCGATATTGCCCAGGTCTCTCCCCTCCTTTAAACTTTGAACTGCACATTGTGGAGGATTCTGGTGAACCGGGGGCTGCACCTCCACCATCCAGTGTTGTCCCAAAGCCTTCCTCTCGACTGTCTCAACCTGTAGCATCCAGTCCTCGTTTTTCTCCAGTACCTGACCTGGGCTTGGATTCTTCCATTGAGGTTTCTGCTTCCCTGCTCTCCTCCCAGGTGGAGTCTCTAGTGGTTCTGTCTCAGACTATAACCACGACTTCCACATCTGTAGGTGGGGACATTTGTAGTATCAGGGAGGGAAGTCCTTCTGCCAAATTGACAAGCACTGGGCTAAAGTCCTATTCGCCTATCATCAAGTCTCCTAGTCCAACAAGTGCCCCAGTGGTCAGCAGAACCAATGAAAGAGTTAGTCCATTGTTGATACCAGCATCTATTGATCTGTATCTCTCCAGCTCTGAAGCAAAACCTATGAGTCCAGTGTCATCTCTTCCCAGATCTCCACTTCCTACAGTCTCTGAATCACCATCTCTGTCTCTTCCCAAAGCTGTTTCACCCCCTCTAATCCTATCCTCTTCCTCATCTCTAGTGGTTCCCAAGTCCCCAAGCCCAAAACCATCATCGGGACAGCCTGATTCAGCTGTTTCTCTCAAAACCCTTCCTCCCACTGGGCTTGAATCAGCAACCTATGAGCCATCTCTTGATGATGCCTTGGATAAACTTCTTGCCATGAGCTTCAGCAGGCCTGAGAAAGAGGCTCCAATCACAGCATCAGCGGCCTCACGGCTCGCTTTGGACGTGCAACCAGAAGTTTACGAGGAGACAATCGTAGTAGTGGATCGCAGCAACATTTATCCAGACACTCACACAGAGAGTGAAATGGGGGATGGGCTCTTGGAGGATCAGTCGGACTGCAGGAGTGATCTTGACTGGGCTGACATGGAATTGAAGATGGCCTACGAAGGACCTGATGGCTCCTTGACCCCCATGACCGAGGCAAGCTGGATGGATGACTCCCTCACTCCGTCATCTTGCCCTGGAACCCCAGATGCCCAGATGGACCTTCCCATGCTCCATATGGCTGGCACGATGGACAGGATCTCAGCCTCTGGACATGTACGGATAGGACTGCGATGCTTGTTGATTGGAATGCTGTGAAATTTGTTTTGGAGTTATTTCAGACAAGTCTTGCAGTGGTTTGATTGCCAGCATCTAAATAAAGGGTGTCCAATCTTGCTCTTGAAAAGCCACCTTTATGCAGAGTTTAGCTCTATCCCTAATTAAACACACCTGAACTGTGCAGGTGTAAATGTGCAGGAAAGTGGCTGTCCGGGAGCAGGACTGAGCATGCCTGATGTAAATGAAACATGTTAGTCAGATGGATGAAAGTCATAATTGTTCCTCTACACCCTGAATTATTCTTCCTCTAATTGTTTAGTTTACACTCCATTTATGGTCAATTGTAATAGTAAGAACTTGTATGTTGCTGTGTCTGCGCTTGATAACCAGTGGTACCAATGGTACCTCTGTGCATTTGATTACCAACAGTAATTTGATAATCAGTGCTAACCACCACCATGTATGCAAACTCCCAACTATTCATGCTAACTGATTTTGCACCTGGATTGCATCTGAATGCTTCCCTAGATCCCTGCTTGTCTTTATTGGTTTCTCTGGACAATAATCAACCATTCTTGAGGCATGTGGCATCTCAAGGAGTTTGTACTGCTGTCCCAGATCAAATCAGTTATTAGACGTACCAAGGAGATTCAAAATGTCCACCCCATGTACCGAGATGGCCTGATACGAAGGAAGATGGGCCCCCTGATTTTCCACAAGAGCAACTCCCAGGACCGGCTCATTGAGGAACTGCAAGGCAAGCTGGGAATTGCCCGTAAGGATCGTCCGAAAAAGCAGCAGCCAGACGATTGGCTCACAGAAGGCGTCATTGTCATGTCCAACCCCAAACGCTCACGGGAAGACCACAACAGGGAGGTGGATAAGGTAGACGGGAAGGATCTACGGATTCAGCAAATTCTGTTTCCATTCAATTCCTGAAATTCTTTTGTAATTGCATTGAAGTTTCTCTGTAATCACCTGCTTCTTTCTTCTTCATTCCTACTTTCCATCTTTTTCTCTCTCGTCTTCTGTCTTATTGGTGTCTTCCTCTAGATATTCATACCTCCTGAGTCTCCTCTTCCTCAGAGGAAGGTGATCCCACCTCCCCAGTCTCCCCCAATCCCTCGCCCACAAGCTGGGAGTGCAGACGGTTGCTAAGGGAGTGTGTGGCGCCTGCTGCAAACCCATTGTTGGCCAGGTGAGTGAGAGAGAGAGCTACAACACAAACACACAGAGGATTTTAGGTTTCAGCTAATAATAATAACGAGACATTTTATTTGTAATGCACCTTTCTCAAACTAAAAGCATTACAACGGTTACAGAAACAAAATAAGACATAAAAACAACATATAATATCAAAGATCACAGTAATGGTTATAAATTAAAAGCTTCACTAAAAAGATGTGTCTTAAGAAGTTTCTTAAAACAATCAAGAGAAGAAGCATTCCTAATAGATACAGGTAATGCATGCATTCTATAACTTTTTTAATTACAATGAGGCTGATAAAGGAGAGAGAGCCAGCAGAACGAAGAGAATGAGAGAGTATAGATGGTGTAACCAAATCACGGATGGAGCCAACCCATGTACTGCTTTATAAACCAAAATAAGAATTTTAAAATCAGTGCATGATTGGACTGGGAGCCAGTGCAGTTGCCGAAGCACAGGACCAATGTGGTGGCGTGAAGATGTATAAGTCAAAACACGTGCAGCTGAATTTTCAATATATTGCAACCTCTTAATAGAATTTGCTGATAAACCTGCAAAAAGGGAATTACAATAATCAAGCCTTGATGTAATAAAGGCATGAACAAGACTCTCTGCATCAGGCCTAGAGAGAAAAGGTCTAAGACTGGCAATGTTCCGAAAATGAAAAAAGCAGCCTATAACCTTTGTAATGTTTTTAAAATGAGCATTAAAAGTCAGATGAGCATCAAAAATCACCCCCAAGTTCTGCACCTGGACAGAAGTGGATACTTCTGTGGCTATTGTCCACAGTATGGTTAAAACTGTTACACTTATTAACATTAGTAAGAGTACCAATTAATAAGATTTCAGTTTTATAACAGTGAGTTTAAGAAAGTTGTGTTTTTGATCCATGCTTTAATTTCCAGCAAACAATCAGAGAGAGTCGAAGAGGCAGGAGCAAGATCAGACTAATATAAATCTGGGTGTCGTCCGCATAACAATGATAGCCAAGGCCATACTTCTGGATAATCTGCCCCAGAGGCAGCATATAAACACTAAATAAGATAGGACCCAAGACTGACCCTTGAGGGACACCCTGTCGCAATGGCACCGTCTGAGATCTATTAGTACCCAGAAAAACTAATTAGGAGTATTCTGAAAGGTAAGATTCAAACCAGTTAAACACAGTGCCCGAAATACCAACCCACCTATGAAGTCTGTCCAGTAATGTAGCATGACATTTTATTGAATGCAGCATTAAGATCGAACAAAACCAAAATGCCACAAGCTCCAGAATCCGCTATAATGAGTAGGTAATTCATAACCCTCAATAGAGCAGTCTCCGTGGTATGTCCAGACCTAAACCCAGATTAAAATGTTTCTAGAAGACTGTTCATAGAAAGATGATGTTGCAGTTGGCCAACAACCACACGCTCAAGAACTTTCTCCAGGAAAGGTAGATTTGAAATAGGCCTGTAATTGGATATTTCAGCAGTATCACTCCCTGGCTTTTTTTTTAAGAACTGGCATAACTGCTGCCATTTAAATGTGGAAGAGACATTCTAAGCTAAGATTACATGCTGTGTGTCTAGGTAGAAAGAGCTGGACACATCTAAAGAAAGGATGTGTGTGTTTCTGTACAGGTGGTAACTGCTATGGGACGCACATGGCATCCAGAGCATTTTGTGTGCACACACTGCCAGGAGGAGATTGGTTCCAGAAACTTCTTTGAGAGGGAAGGACAGCCATACTGCGAGAGAGATTACCATCATTTATTCTCTCCGCGCTGCTACTACTGTAACGGACCCATACTGGATGTGAGAACAAACGATTTTTTAGTCTGAACAGCAGAATAAGCACATTCAATATGTTTACTCAGTCGATGCAATCCATATTTATATGTGGCCAGATTTGTGTTCAGTGCGAACAAAGCCAGTGTTTATTATGGCAGCCTGTATGCATTAATTTAGTGTCACTTCCATTGTAAGTGATTACTGTTTTTCATTTAGATTTTTGAGAGACAAGTGGAAATCGGTTCCTGTGGTAATTGACAGCTTGCTACAGATGATAAAAATGTTAATTTTTCTCACCTCACAGAAAGTGGTGACAGCGTTAGATAGAACGTGGCATCCCGAGCACTTTTTCTGTGCTCAGTGTGGGGCGTTCTTCGGTCCTGAAGGTGAGTAAATAATACCAACCCACCTATGAAGTCTGTCCAGTAATGTAGCATGACATTTTATTGAATGCAGCATTAAGATCGAACAAAACCAAAATGCCACAAGCTCCAGAATCCGCTATAATGAGTAGGTAATTCATAACCCTCAATAGAGCAGTCTCCGTGGTATGTCCAGACCTAAACCCAGATTAAAATGTTTCTAGAAGACTGTTCATAGAAAGATGATGTTGCAGTTGGCCAACAACCACACGCTTAAGAACTTTCTCCAGGAAAGGTAGATTTGAAATAGGCCTGTAATTGGATATTTCAGCAGTATCACTCCCTGGCTTTTTTTTTAAGAACTGGCATAACTGCTGCCATTTAAATGTGGAAGAGACATTCTAAGCTAAGATTACATGCTGTGTGTCTAGGTAGAAAGAGCTGGACACATCTAAAGAAAGGATGTGTGTGTTTCTGTACAGGTGGTAACTGCTATGGGACGCACATGGCATCCAGAGCATTTTGTGTGCACACACTGCCAGGAGGAGATTGGTTCCAGAAACTTCTTTGAGAGGGAAGGACAGCCATACTGCGAGAGAGATTACCATCATTTATTCTCTCCGCGCTGCTACTACTGTAACGGACCCATACTGGATGTGAGAACAAACGATTTTTTAGTCTGAACAGCAGAATAAGCACATTCAATATGTTTACTCAGTCGATGCAATCCATATTTATATGTGGCCAGATTTGTGTTCAGTGCGAACAAAGCCAGTGTTTATTATGGCAGCCTGTATGCATTAATTTAGTGTCACTTCCATTGTAAGTGATTACTGTTTTTCATTTAGATTTTTGAGAGACAAGTGGAAATCGGTTCCTGTGGTAATTGACAGCTTGCTACAGATGATAAAAATGTTAATTTTTCTCACCTCACAGAAAGTGGTGACAGCGTTAGATAGAACGTGGCATCCCGAGCACTTTTTCTGTGCTCAGTGTGGGGCGTTCTTCGGTCCTGAAGGTGAGTAAATGCTTACAGAAGAGTCCGATCATTACAAGTACCCACAATTATTCATATTTTGCTCATTCACAAGTTTGTAATTTTATTTTTGCTAGAAAATTTCACACTTTGCATAAACATCTGCATTAAAAATCCAAAAAAGCTTAATGGGTGCCCTTTAAACTAAAAGGGTGACAAAACAAATACTGAAATTAAAAAGAACTCTGCACTCAGTGTAATGAAATTACACAATTTGTACAATTTGTAATTAAATTAAACTTTTGGACTCTACTGTTGACCTCTAAGCTAACAGGCACAGACGAAAAGCCACCAAACTAATTTTTTTCTTTGTATTATTGCATATTGTTGTAAATACATCTTTGTTCCATTATTTTTCAGGATTTCATGAGAAAGATGGAAAGGCGTACTGTCGTAAAGACTACTTCGATCTCTTTGCTCCTAAATGTGGAGGCTGTGCTCGTGCCATCCTGGAGAATTACATCTCTGCCCTGAGTGCCCTCTGGCATCCAGAGTGTTTTGTGTGCAGGGTTAGTGTATGATAATGAAAGAATTTTCTTTTTTTTTTAAGTGGTCTGTTTCTTTAGTTTTGAATATAGACTTGGTCAAAAGTTTGGAATAATTTAAATTTCTTTAATGTTTTTAAAAGTAGTCTCTTCTACTGCCTTCTTTTGATTAAAAAATACAGTAAAAAACAGAAATCATGTGTGCTGCATATTAGAATGATTTCTGAAGGATCATGTGACACTGAAGACTGGAGTAATGATGCTGAAAATTCAGCTTTGATAACAGGAATAAATTACATTTTATAATAATATACTACAATAGAAAACACTTATTTTAAATTGTAAAAATATTTCACAATATTACAGTTTTTTACTGTATTTTTAATCAAATAAATGCACCCTTTTGGTGAGCCTAAGAGATTTCTTTCAAAAACTTTATGAGTAGTTTATGAGTAGTCATGTGGTTTTGTTGTGTGTGTGTGTGTGTGTGTGTGTTTCAGGAGTGCTTCACACCCTTCGTCAACGGCAGTTTCTTCGAGCACGACGGTCAGCCGTACTGTGAGGTTCATTATCACTCCCGCCGTGGGTCGCTGTGTTCCGGCTGTCAGAAACCCATCACGGGCCGCTGCATCACAGCCATGGGCAATAAGTTTCATCCTGAGCATTTTGTCTGTGCCTTCTGCCTCAAGCAGCTCAATAAGGGCACCTTCAAAGAGCAAAATGACAAGCCTTACTGCCAGGGCTGCTTCATCAAGCTCTTCAGCTAGATAGATGTCTGACTGACCGACTGACTGAGTGTGTGAGTGTGTAAGTCTGCATGTTGTATTGTTTGCCTGTTTTGTGTGTGCGTATATGTGTGCGTGTATTTGTTAATCCGGTTTATGTGTCTGACTCTCAACGTCCCCACATGACATTGCTGGTCAGGTTAAAACGATGGTGCCATGATATGTGCTCTCAAAAGCCAGGCTGTTTTTAGAGGGTATTAGAGGAAAGTTCAGCTGAGACTAGAGTTCTTTTTAGAGAAAGTGTGTGAGTGTTTTCTGCTCACTGGATGAGCTGGACAGAAACTGTTTGATGATGAGAACAGTACAGGAGGGATGATGGGAAACGTGTGCAGCATGAACGTATGAGACACAATCAACAGAGGTAAATGAAAACAGCTAAATGAGTGACTGGAAGTCAAACGAATAACCAACTGGAGCCAATAATTACTGGTGACTCTCATGAACGAATCCAGGTCATATTTCAGTCTGAAACCAAGAGGAAAGATAAGAAATTATATTTTCCATTA
>NW_015640465.1:0-855 GCF_001515625.1 Sinocyclocheilus rhinocerous
CAGATCTGATGCTGCGTCCTCAACAAATGTGACACAATAATGCATTAAGCAGGGAAATATCAACTGGATAAATCTGTTATTACAAGTGACAAGAAAAAAAAAATCTAAAGTTGAATAAAGTTCATCTTCATCTTCAAAACCAGCAGATTTAACTGAGATTCAGATCAACTCAAAGATGGAGTTTCTCCCCAAAGAACAATGTCCAAAGGTTTTATTCCTGTATATCATTTTGCTTCATGATCTATCATTGTGCTTTCTTATGGGTTTCATATTATGTTCAATTGTTTCATATTATGTTCAATATGTTTAATAAGCAGGATTGTAAGAATATTAAAATCTTACCGATACCCATCCATACTTGTAAGTCAGTAGGAGAGAGAGATCCAGCTCATTAGTTTTCACTTTTACTTAGCTTGTTTTTGTATTTGCTGATTAAATTTAATTATTTATCAAATGTTACATTTTTTATTAATACATTATCCTTACTTTTATATATTTTATCAACAACTTTTATACTTAACGAACGCTAAAAGAGTACTTACTGTAGAGCCAAATCTAGTTAAGTATGAATGCGATCCGGACATCATCCGCTATGTTGATGTTATCATGTGACCTATGATGTAATAACAAGCGCAACAACTTAAAAGATATGAGCGACAGGTTTAATTCATCTATCTGTAAATAGTTTGTTTTATTTTAAGTGCAAAAATTTTCATCCACAGGCAAAACTGGCTTAATCTCCTTTGTTTTCCTCTTTTTCTTGTTGAATTTAATTTACGCAAACCTATGTTTACTGTTTTTTGTCATTATGATTGTTCATTGTTAAAGATACAACCATCTTTCCCATCTTTCCCT
>NW_015640465.1:1545-5696 GCF_001515625.1 Sinocyclocheilus rhinocerous
TATGTTAGACTAGTTTAAGTGTTTATGTAGTTAATAAAGTCTTACTTGTATCACACTTGACATTGTTCATTGTTTGCTCATAACCAGAGTCTCTAATCATGCAGATTTTTGCTACATGCTCTGAGTAGTATTGTACAATAAGAAAGTTATTTTCCTTAACCAGGAAATTAACGTTCTTAGAATTGACAGACAGTTGACACTGAGAGGTCAAGTAAATACTTACAGCGGATCTAAATATTGATAATTAATTATAACTAGTTATGATTAATTATTCATATTTCCCCTTTGAGCTGATTCGCTACATTGTTCATTGTTAAAGATACAACCATCTTTCCCTGAGCTTGTATTTAATCATCATGTAATCATAAGTTCTGCAGTAATAATAATAAAAAGAAGATAAGAGGGACAGGTGCAATAACATCTTCACTAACTCGACAACCCTACCTAGTACAGTTTTCCTCAGCGTTTGCACAAAGGAGACGTCGAGCAGCTGCTCGAAGATCTTGCCTTTGGAGAAGACTGTTGATTTTATACTGAAAAAATTTAAGTATTGCTACTTAGAAATTAAGATTAACCCAGAATGTATTGCTAGCCCACCCCAACACTTCTGGACAATAATAATGATAAAGGCTGACCAATAGTTAATTATTTTAATATAATTTATAATATTAAAACCTTTAATAACTAATAATATTAAAATCTTTATTTTTTTTGAAGTAAAACAAGCAACATGTAATTTGTAATATACCATAGCTATGCATGACTACAGACCAGACAAATGCAGCCAAGGTGACTACATCTCAATGTTCAGTCAAGTAATGGATTAATGTATAAGTTAATGAAACAATTATATAGCTTCATTCATTTTGTGGTGTAGTGGGCAAAAGCACTGAACTGGTAAGCAGAAGTTTGCTGGTTCGTCACCACTGGTGTGTCCTTCAGCAAGACTCTACTCCGGATTGCTGCAGGGGACTGGGCTCCCTGTAATAAGAGCACTGTAAGTCACTTTGAAAGCATCTGCCAAATGCAGAAATGTAAATGTGATTTTTTGTAAATCCTTTTTAATGTCTTGAGCACAAACACTCAATAAAGCTGCTTATTTCTTAAAGTTTAGTTCTTCAAGGTACTTCTATATAAATGCTTACATATATTTCATACAATTTCTTATTGGGGGCTTAAAGTGTTAGTTCATCCGAACATATAAATTCAGTCATTATTTACTCAACTCCACTTCAGTCCTTGTGTCTTTTTTTTCCATCCATCCATCATCAACCGCTTATCTGGAGCTGGGTCGCGGGGGCAGCAGTCTCAGCAAGGAACTCCAAACTTCCCTCTCCCCAGACACTTCCTCCAGCTCCTCCAGGGGAATCCCAAGGCATTGCCAGGCAAGCCGAGAGACATAGTCCTTCCAGCGTGTCCTGGATCTTCCCCGGGGCCTCCTCCCGGTGGTAGGTACACCTCCCCAGGTAGGCATCTGAAACAGATGTCCATACCACCTCAACTGGCTCCTCTCGATGTGGAGGAGCAGTGGCTCTACTCACCACAATAGACCGGTACATCGACCGCATTGCTGCGGCAACAATCTGTCTGTCAATATCACATTCCATCCTTCCCTCACTCGTGAACAAGTCCCCAAGATACTTGAACTCCTCCACCTGTGGCAAGAACTCTCCCCCAACCCGGAGAGAGCAAGCCACCCTTTTCCGGTCTAGCACCGTGGCCTCGGACTTCAAGGTGCTGATTTTCAACCCCGCCATGTCACACTCGACTGCGAACCATCCCAGTGCACACTGAAGGTCCAGGCCCGATGAAGCCAAAAGGACAACATCATCTGAAAATAGCAGAGATAAAATCTTGTGGTCTCTGAATCAGACCCTCTCTGGCCCCAGGCTGTGCCTAGAAATTCTGTCCATAAAAATAACAAACAGAACTGGAGACAAAGGGCAGCCCTGCCGGAGTCCAACATGCACAGGGAACAAGACTGACTTACTGCCGGTAATGCGAACCAAGCTCCTGCTCTGGTCGTACAGAGACAGGACAGCCTTTAACAGAGCATCCTAAGACCCCATACTCCCAAAGTACCCCCCACAGAATGCCACGAGGGACACAGTCGAACGCCTTCTCCAGGTTTATGAAGCACATGTGGACTAGTTGGGTGAAACTCCCACGAACCCTTGAGCACCCTAGTGAGGGCATAGAGCTGGTCCAGTGTTCCACAGCCCAGACGAAAACCGCATTGTTCCTCCTGAATCTGTGGTTCCACTATCGGCTGGATTCTCCTCTCTAGTACCCTGGCATAGTCTTTTCCGGGGAGGCTGAGGAGTGTGATCCCCCTATAGTTGGAACACACCCTCCGGTCCCCCTTCTTAAAAAGGACCACCACCCCAGTTGCCCAGTCCAGAGGCACTGTCCCCAACCTCCACGCGATGTTAAAGAGTCTTGACTCTGTCAGTCAAGACAGCCCCACCACATCCAGAGACTTGAGGTACCCAGGGCGGATCTCATCCACCCCCGATGCCTTGCCAATGCGGAGCTTGCAAACTACCTCAGTGACTTCAGCTTAGGTGATGGGAGAGTCAACCCCTGAGTCCCCCATCTCTGCTTCCTCAATGGAAGGCATGTCATTGAGATTGAGGAGATCCTCAAAGTTTTCCTTCCATCATCCGATAACATCCCCAGTCGAGGTCAACAGCTCCCCACCTCCAATATAAACAGTGTTGGTGAAGAACAGTTTCCCCTTCCTGATGGCGCCGGACGGTGTGCCAGAATCTCTTTGAGGCCAACTGATAGTCCTCTTCCATGGTCTCCCCGAACTCTTCCCAGGCCCGAGATTTTGCTTCCACGACCGCCCGGGCTGCAGCACGCTTGGCTTGTCGGTACCCATCAGCTGCCTCGGGAGTCCCACAAGCCAACCAGGCTCAGTAGGACTCCTTCTTTAGCTTGACGGCATCCCTTACTTCCGGTGTCCACCACCGGGCTCGTGGGTGCCGCCACGACAGGCACCAGAGGCCTTACAACCACAGCTGGCTGCGTCGACAATGGAGGCAGAGAACATGGTGCACTCGGACTCAGTGTCTCCAGCCTCCCTCGGGATCCGGTCAAAGCTCTCCCGGAGGTGGGAGTTGAAAATCCCTCTGACATATGTTTCAGCCAGACATTCCCAGCAGACCTTCACAATATGTTTGGGCCTGCTGGGTCTGTCCAGCCTCCTCCTCTGCCAGCGGATCCAACTCACCACCAGTTGGTGATTGGTTATCAGCTCTGCCCCTCTCTTCACCCAAGTGACATACGGCCAGAGGTCAGATGAAATGTCCACAAATCGATCATCTGTTTTTTTGTTGTGTTTTGTTTTTTTCTGAACACAGATGCATTTCTCGAAACTCGGGTTTCATTGACTGATGTTGTATGAACAGAAACCAGCAGGACAAACTTGACCAAAATCACATCCTCAATGCTTTTTGGTCTTTCTCTAGACGTTCTTGCTGGCTCTGGGGTCACTGAGGATGACGAGACCACAGCAACATCTGGCCCAGATGAGGCAGTAAGGGCAGGTGGAGTGATGGAGGGTCTTATCTATGGCACTGGACCATTTATAGGATGCTGCTGTGGACTTCTCCATCCTCACTGCACACAGCAGTCTGCAGACATTTCAGCTCCTGCAAAAATGCACAAATATAATACAAAAGCAGTCATTTTAACAGCACAATGTCATTTGCAATTAAAGAAAAAACACTTAAGCAAAGCATGGTCAGGTCAAATTGTCTGAATAATTTTTGGTCCCAAATTGTTTATAAATTTTACTGGTAGTCCACTGAATTTTTGGGTATAATATGTCACAGTTTATGTTATTTTGCTATCCTCACTTACATAAATGAACCCTGCACCCACTAGTAAAAAAATATCAAAAAATCTGGTGTCTGAATAATTTTTGGTTTGACTGTGGATTAATTCTTGTTAAAACTACAAAGTAATTCAGTCAAGAACACGGCCCCCGGCGATCTCAACCGACTGGCTGAGGCCAGCCTAAAAAGACGCTAAGGACATTTAACACGGGCTGCGCATCGTCACAAAAGCTTATCATTTGCACATGTTTTTAAGCCTTGGGGCCCTATAATCGTCACCACCTTTCACCCCACTAGCGACGGCCCTGT
>NW_015640466.1:0-3320 GCF_001515625.1 Sinocyclocheilus rhinocerous
AGAATTAAATGAATGCCAAAACTCTGAATTTTGTTCGCGTACCCCAGTTTGAGAACCACTGACCTAGAGCATTGCCTAATTGGACTTGCATGTACAAATATGTAGTCTAGTTAGGCTAGGTGTTAAGAAATGAATACTATGCTGCATTGTATATAATGCATACTGTTAAACATAAAACGGTAAGTGAAGCAGCATGCATTATACCACCATAAATATTTCAAACCGTCGTACATATTAAATTTGGAAATAAAAACGTTATTTTGCTGTATACTACAAATGCTGAAGCAACAGATCAGGGTGTAGGATTTGAACTTCATAGATTACATGCCAGATCAATAACATTCTGAATACACCTTCAGAAGGACAATGATCCATCTACAATGGAAATAGACCATAGAGCACACTTTCTCTCAACTGCTGTATATTGTCTTTCCCTGAGCTCAATGCAGTGTCATCACGGGACTAAAATGTACATCACTTAAGAGCCTGTGCTGTTTAATTAATCACCTGAGACCAATTTTCCAATAAATGAAAAGGTTGTTTAATTTTAGAGCCACATACAAAAATGATGTCTGTTAATTATGCAAACAGTAAGAACATGCTAGTAGTAGTAATGCATTTTCTTTATGGTGATGCTGGCATCGACAGCTCTAGCCCAGTTTCAGTAAGATTTTATTTAAGAGGGATAGTTCACTCAAAAATGAAAATTCTGTCATCACCCTTGTGTTGTTCCATCCTGTATGACTGACTGACTTGACTTCTCTGAAACATGAAGGTAATATTTTGAAAAATGTGTTGGTTTCTTTTGTCCATACAATGAAAGAAGAAAGAAATGCATGCATCTTTAGACCAACATGAGGTTAAATTAATGACTTAATTTTCTTTTTTCAGTGAACCGCACATTAACTGTCAGCCTGTTCATAAGTGACAGACCGCATTCTTCACCCACACAAACCTCAGCAATTTCTTAAAGGAAGCCATCTGGTATGCTACATAATGTTTTCATATAAACAACTAAACTGTTTGACTGTCATTGACTGATCTCACTTGCATTACTGTTTCTTGTGTCTGCTAGGCTCACAGCTCAACTTGACATCAATGGGAATTTTATTTGAAGAAACCAAATTCAGTGGAATATGCATGTTGTTCTGCCTATAAAAAGCAAATCTATGATCAGCTAACATTGATTCCACAAAGACAAATGAAGAGACAGAGCGGTGCTTCAAGTACATTCTGTTGTGTGAATCCCCACCACTTCCTGTAAAGACCAACATCCCTACTTGCTTCTCAAGAGTGCACTTCTCTTAACAGAGTTGTTGTAAAATGAAAAAGAAGTATATGAAATTACTCATCGTAGCAATAGTTAGCAGCTTTTGCCTTGTCATTTTCTTTTCCAAACTAAAGGATGTGGAACACGAACAGAGACACTTGGCCAAGATCACTTCAGTTCCAGGTACCACACCTAGAAATCCTACAACTGTAGTTGTCCGCAGTATCAAAAAGAAAACCTATAATGTTGCGCCGTATGAACTTCCACCCCTTACAATTTCGGAGACTTTCAGAAAAGGAATTCCCAAAAACGGTGCTTTCTGGAACCGGAAGCTTCATTCTCTCCTCAGGCAGTTTGATTCCACTGACAATCAAACGCAGAAAGGCCCACTTGACAAGTTTAACTGTCAGCCTGAGAGTTTTGAGTTGCTACAAACCAACATTCAAGATGTTCATTCGTACCCTCCACTTTATGGAGACTTCCTTAGAGGCATGGAGTGTCGAGACCCACCACTTCTTATCGATCAGCCTGACAAGTGCGCGTCTGAGAACGGAGAGGATAAAATTTTCCTCCTTTTTGCGATCAAATCCATCCCGAGGCACTTCGAGAGGCGCCAAGCAGTCCGAGAGACCTGGGGAAGAGAAGGCTTGTATGAGAATGGACTTCAAGTACGAACTGTCTTTCTGCTAGGCCGATCATCTGCGGATGATCCCAAGCTCGACAAACTGGTTTCATTTGAAGCTCAGCAGTTTCAAGACCTTCTTGTCTGGGATTTTCATGACTCCTTTTACAACCTGACTCTAAAGGAGCATGTGTTCTTCAAGTGGATGCTTGATAACTGCCCTAATGTGTCTTTCATTTTTAAGGGTGACGATGATGTTTTTGCTAACACTCAAGCGATACTGAATCATCTGCAGTCTCTGGAGCCAGAGCAAGCCACGGCATTGTACACCGGGCAGATAATTTCTGCCGCCAACCCGTTACGGGACCCTAAAATCAAATATTATGTTCCTCGGTCATTCTATGAAGGTCCTTACCCTCCTTATGCTGGTGGCGGTGGATTCCTCTTTTCTGGAAACCTTCTTCCATCTCTTTACCAGGTTTCCTTTTACATACCCTTCTTCCCTATTGATGACGTCTACAACAGGATGTGCTTCAAGGCACTTGGAATCACTGCAACGAAACACGAGGGTTTCAAGACCTTTGACATTCGGGAACAAGATCGAGAGAACCCCTGTGTACACAAAGACCTGCTCCTGGTGCACCAACGTGACCCTGGGCAGACTATGAGACTGTGGAGAAATATGCACAGCACCATGCTGACCTGCTGATATTTGTAAACTATTAAACGCCATTATGTTCAGCTGTTGTGCTTGATAAAACCCTTGTTGCAAAAGAACAAGCTGGTGAAATTTTCTTGGTGGCAACATGGGGACAGTGCAGAGCATTACAGTACCTCTTAAGAGACCCTGGAAGAAGACTTTTGTTTTGTTTTCAGTTAGTTTGAAAGGATTTGGTCCTATTTCTTTGAATATTGTACTTGAAAGAAAAATGGTGTCCAACACTATCATATCTTATGTTTCTGTGCAATTGACCTTGAGTGAGGTTTACTTTTATAGGTTTAACTTGTACAGGTTAACACGGTTCACAAATGAGAATTCATCAGAAGTCATTATTTACTCATCCTCATGTTATTCCAAACTCGTACAAAACACATTTTGCTTTGTTCCGCATTTAGAAGGGTGTTTCGGATATTTTTGTTCTTATAAAAATGAATAGAATCCAAATCTTTAAAACTCCAAAAAATACGTATAGGTAGTGTATAGTGAAGTGGCTTGATGTTGTATGATGAATGAATCGCAATTTAAAATGTGCTATTTTATTCACTCTCAAAAAAAAAAAAAAAAAAAAAAAAAAAATAAAAAAAAAATGATATATAATCTCCCTGAGACTCCAACCCACAGGTTACAAGTCTGACTCTCTAACCAGTAGGTCATGACTAGCCACATTGCAGGAGAATGTGGCCCAAATCCGATTTTTTTTTTTTTCC
>NW_015640466.1:3429-7548 GCF_001515625.1 Sinocyclocheilus rhinocerous
ACCCACATCATTTTATTTCATGACCGTATGAACAGCACAAACCACATGGAATCTTATTTTTTATTCTGATTTGGGCCACTTTAGCCTTATGTCCCATATCGCTCTCTCCTTTTACTGAATATCTGCATTGGTTTCTATAGCAATGCTGTTGCGTTGTTATGCCTATGCTAAAAACAACACCAGCAGTACAGTTTGCAGTACAGATGTTGTCTTACAACATGACATGTTGCTGTTGCGCTGGATTATATTAATTTAGTTTTATGAGGCAGCGGCAGGAAGCTGGAATGTGCGACTTTGTTCCGTGCTGCCGTCTCCACTGGTTTCAAAACTCAAAGAGGTGTGTATACTAGCAGTATACTGTATTTTTCCACTTGACTTGCAGTTCCCAACAACACGAGCTTGTTTCTGCAAAGACGTTCAGCATGTTTTCTACAAAAACGTCTGATGTATTTGTTTTACGTGGCGTGAGAACGTGAAAAACCTAATCTGACCAGACTGAAACGGATTTCCAGGAATGAGATTTGAATAGGATTTCAAACCACGTATGAATGTAGCTCGAAACAGGTTTGCAAAACTCGTATTTCATGTAGTTCGTTGACGTTTAGACTATCTGATCAGATTTCAATCAGATTCGCACAAAATTTGGAGTTGGGCTGACAGTCTGAATGAGGCTTTTCATATGTGATCCTTAAATCCGATTCTGGTCAGATGTAAATGAACGCCTAAATGCTTTCAGTGGCCTCCGTGTTTACTTCCGTATGACAGCACGGTTCATGCCGTCGTATCCTTTTTTTTTTTTTTTTTTTTTTTTTTTTTTTGTGTGTTGGGGCAGGTACGGGTGGTGCCTGTGGTGTATTGTTTTTTATTTGAGTGTGTGGGTCAGTTCAGGATCGTCATTCATTCACATTGGAATCTGATATTGGCCACATTTAAAATTGAAAATGTGAACAGCCATACAAAATCTGATCTGACCAAAAAATCTGAATTGAGCACTAATGCTTGCAGTGTGAATGTATCCTTAGAATATGCAATAGCTATTACTGAAGCTGATGGCTTTATTCACACTACCTATATATGTCCTATTTTGGAGTTTAAAAGTTTTCGACCTCATTGACTTAAGCTCTTTTTGTCCATTCTTTACAATATGCTCGGTGTTCAATTTGAGAAAGACGGGCACACTATGTAACAAGTTTGATTGTGTGAAATCAGATTGGTGTGCGAGTAAAATGCAAGCGTGCAGCATTGCTTGAAAATAACCACATTTCCTGGAACATTAGCCTTGTGAAAGATGAATATATATATATATATATATATTTTTAAATCGGGCATCATTTATCAGACTGGTGATCTGTGATGACTCTTGCGTGACTACCATCGTTATCTGTGATTTTTTTTTTCCCCCCCCTTGTCTACTAAACCTAGTGATAAATGTAAAAAAATTAACGCAGTATGAGATTTATGCATATTTTTGAAATTCAGACTGTATATGCTTAAACTATAATTTAATGTGTCTAGACTGTTATCATTTTCACTTTGCAGTATCCAGGTGTATCTCTGTGAATTACGATATTGAACAGCGCAAACAAAACACAATGTTAAGTTCACATTAAAGTTATTTAGTGAGTGTTATAACTGAAATAAGAACCTAACACAACTCAATTAGCTGATTCTGTTTCATCAAGTATTTTAGAGGTTTAACAGTTTTAGTTTCATTCTGAAAATGGAGGAAGCAGGAACTGACAAAGGAATGAGGAAGCTGTGGGTGAACCACTCATTATTGTGACAAGAATGGACAAGTACTGCTTTGTTAGAGTCTGCGTTCTTTAATACTTATAAGAATAGATAAATAAAATAAGGTGAATAAAAAAAAAATGGATAAAAATATATATTTCATTCAATGCTTTTGTGTTTGCTAACAAAACATTTGTATTTCAATGCTTTTGTGTTAGCTAACAAAACATTTGCATTTTGCGTTCTTTTGGAAAAAGATACTGCTTTTTTCTTGTCCGTGTTTGCATATTTACAAATAACACAAAAACGAAAGTACTTAAAACAATGTCATTTGAATTTCTATTCATGCAAATACAAGAAAAAAACACTACGTTTATCAGGGGAATGTAATACTTTTCCAAAAGAATGCAAAATGCAAATGTTTTGTTAGCAAACACAAAAGCATTGAAATATATATTTTTATCCTTTTTTTTTAATTCACCTTATTTTATTTATCTATTCTTATAAGTATTAAAGAACGCAGACTCTAACAAAGCAGTACTTGTCCATTCTTGTCACAATAATGAGTGGTTCACCCACAGCTTCCTCATTCCTTAGTCTTGAGGTAATCCAAATGACATATTGATTTAAGTACTTTAGTTTTTGTGTTATTTGTAGGCTAATAATGATTAAGTAATCCTAGTTTTATGATGTCAAGCAGTTATGGTTTTATGAGGTCACATTTTGCAGTTGTTTCTCGTTGACTGAGGCATCAAAAACTCTCCTAAGTGAATATAGGCAGTTTTTAAAAGATTTTAAACATTTGCTCATTAATTTTGCTAGTGGTTGGGTTTATATTTTTTTTACATATGTTGCAGGGCTGCACAATTAATCGAATTTCTAATAGCAATTACAATCACAGATGCCACAATTACGTAATCATTCAAAGCGGCAATTAATCGTTCAAAGTCCACTTATGTTATTCTGTTTGCTTAAGATGTGTTTTTCTTTCTTTCTACGGGTAATCTTAAGGGTTTTTCCACTGTTTTAATTCTAGTTTTAATATAACATTATAACAGTTGAGGCTTAATGCTATAGAAAAGCAATAAAAGTTTTTCAGTTAGTGTTTTCTGTTTTATTTTCATCTGTTGCTTCAAACAATGGTATAAACATCAATGTAAATTGTGACAATCGTAATTAATAATCGCAATTACAATTTCAAGGGCATAATCGACAATTATGATTTTTGTCATAATAGTGCAGCCCTAAATATGTTGCACTTTCCAAATAGATCCTGCTAATGTCTTAATCTTAATCTAGAAAATGTAAGTTTGTGTGAGTATCTGTGTGAATGAGAACCCTAGTTGTAACTGTTTTGTGAGCTATGACATGCAGTCTTAGAGATATTTATTTATTTATAGCATTCATATTGTCTTCGGCTTATGTCAAGAAATTGTTGGGGGAATTGCAACAAGTGTTAACAATCAATTTTTGTCTTACTGTGTTGATTACAGAATGCACAATTATTGCAATAATTGAACAAACTGACCCTTATGCTAATTACATAATTCTCTAATTATTATTGGTGGGTTTCACTGTGAAATACAGCAAAATTGATTATTAGATGTTCATTCATAATTACTGGCTTTTGAAATTGTATTGGTTGAAGTTTTTGGTTTGCATAGTGATATTTTAGCATTTAGTCTATATGCAGTTGTGGTCAGAACTATTGGCACCCTTGGTAAATATGATCAAAGAAGGCTGTGAAAATAAATCTGCATTGTTAATCATTTTGATCTTTTATTTAAAAAATATTCACAAATATCTAACCTTTCATTTAACTAAAACAATTGAACATGGGGGGGGGGAAATCTCATTATGAAATAAATGTTTTTCTCAAATACACGTTGGACACAATTATTGGCACCCCTAGAAATTCTTATGAGTAAAATATCTGTGAAGTATATTCCCATTCATATTTACAATTTTGAGCACTCCAGGGTGATTATGAACATGAAATTATCCAGCCATGACTTCCTGTTTCACAGGAATATAAATAGGAGGGAAAACAAAGGCCAAATGCCCTTACTCATCCATCACAATGAGAAAAAACAAATAATATATTTCTGATGTGCAGCAAAAGATAATTGAGCTTCACAAATTAGAAAGTGACTTTAAGAAAAGAGCTAGAGCAGTGAATAATCAATAATTAAGAATTTCCAATCAACAGAAAATGTTACAAATCTGCCTGGAAGAGGACGTGTGTCTATATCGTCCTAATGCACGCTGAGGAGGAGAGTCTGAGTGGCTAAAGACTCTCCAAGGACCACAGCTGGAGAATTGCAGAAAATAGTTGAGCCTCAGGGTCAGAAAACCTTAAAAAAAAAATTCAAACAGCACCTACACCAC
>NW_015640466.1:8418-17613 GCF_001515625.1 Sinocyclocheilus rhinocerous
TCTATTCAAAAATGGTGTGTGTATATATATATATATATATATATATATATATACTGTGTGTATATATATATATATATATATATATATACACACACAACATTTTTGAATAGATATTCTGGATAGGTGGACGCAACTGTTTGAATATAAAAACGTCTTGATGGATGCTTCTTACCAACGCAGCTTTAATCACAAGGTATTTCGAAGAATGCGGATAATAAGACAGCTGACGGTAGCCATTGACGTCCATAGTATGGGAAAAAAAATATGGAAGACAACAGCTACTGTCAACATTCTTTCAGCTTACCCTGGACCACAAAACCAGTCATAAGTAGCACGGGTAAAATTGTAGCAATAGCCAAAAATACATTGTATGTACAAATTTATCGACTTTATTAGGATATTAAGTAAAGATCATGTTCCATGAAGATATTTTGTAAATTTCCTATCGTAAATATATCAAAAATGTATTATCATTAGTAATATGCATTGCTAAAGACTTCATTTGGACAACTTTAAAGGCGATTTTCTCAATATTTTTATTTTTATTATTTTTTGCACCCTCAGATTCCAGATTTTCAAATAGTTGTATCTCTGGCAAATATTGACCTATTGTCCTAATAAAACATACATCAATGGAAAGCTTTCAGATGATGTCAATAAAAAAAAAAGGCCCTTATGACTGGTTTTGTGGTCCAGGGTCACATATCATCTTTTGTGTTCAACAGAAGAAAGAAACTCATACAGGATTGGAACAACTTGAGCGTGAGAAGCCTAAATGATGACAGAATTAAAATTTTTGGGTGAACTATCCCTTAGCTGCTGTCACTTTAAGACCACAGATCTGACACGTCAGATTTTCTCAATTTCTCCCAACTGCCAACTAACTCAGTTAACTCGATGCGGGCCAAAACGGGCATTTTGACATAATTTGGTGTTTATTTGTCTGTTCAAGAGCGGTAAGACACAAAAGAGAACTTAGACGCGGGACGTGTTGTACGAATTGAAGTCATTTTCGCGTCTTCTTTCTCGTTTAACGGTTCAAAATCTATTGAATGCTTAAACCGACAAGACTTGAAAACACATGCCTATGATTCAAAAATTCAAAAGCATTAGGTTTTCAAAAAGTGGAATTACGCTACTACTGTGCAAGGTTCTTGTGATGTAACATTGATGTTTGCATTACCATTCCATATTATTCAGTACGTGCCTCAGCCCGTTCCCATCTTCTTCTCAGCCAGTGAGGCTTTCTGGCCCAGGGGACGCAGGAGTCAGGCATCCCCATTAAGACTCTTTATTGGCAGGGACGTGCAGAGTTCCTCTGAGACAGGGACTCAAACTAAACTGCTGGTCTGCATGGGCAGGTGAGGCAGTGCTCCACCAAAATACAAAGAACATAGACCTCTACATAAACTAAAGCATTAATAAATTGTAAACGTGTTCATCATTCTGCAGCAAATATTTTTTTCGGAGTGAACAGGATATAATAACATTTAACACATGGCTTCGGCCGGCACGATTAACCATACTAAGCGGAGCAGACGGTGCCTGAGCTCTCCCTAGCTCTACAGCGCCCCACAATCTCCAATGTACTGTAAATCTGTGGTGAAAAATGGAACTGCAGAGGAGCAGATCTGAGAGTGGCCGCCTTTTATTCTTTGATAAACCCATCTGTTTGAATTAATTCAACTTATTTTTTAAATAATCATGTGTAATAGCTGAATTCGTGGTGTAAAACAAAATTACACATGATGCTGTACAGAAAATTCCTCCAATTAGACAGTCGCAGCTAGCAAAGTGCGCGAGATTGAGGTCTCTGCAGAGCAAAAGTAGGCGTTTCTGAATTTATGGGTGTTTTCAAACTGCAGGGTGTTTCTCAATCATGCAATCAAAATGACCCCCCTTACCTAACCCCACCCCTAAACCTACTGTCACTGACGTCAGCCAATCAGGAAACATGGTCTAAAAACGCCCCAATCTGGTAACTCCCATTACTTTCCTGCAGAGACCATAGACTGTATGAAAACATGGACGTAGTGTCCGTGACGTCACCCGTAAGGTTCCGAAGAGAGTTTTTGAAGCTCAAAAGTGGGCGGAGGCGGCCGTCGCCATCTTGGCAGTGCGTCACCGCGCGTCATTCCAGGATAATCGAAGATGGGCAAAGAGGCGGGAGCTGGTTGTTGAAACCACGCCCACCTAGCTCGACGGCGGTGACAGAAGCGGCAATCCACCTGTCACTCAAGTGATTAATTATGCAGAACTTTAAGGCTTATATATAATTTAAACGGATGAGTCATAAAAAAATTCACCCCCCTCACAGTTGTCATGAAGGGCAAAATGAGCTATATAGACCAAAATCATTTTTTGAACCAGGCTGTAAACATGTTTTTTCTGCTGTAAAGTTGGGCATTTTAACATGGGGAGTCTATGGGGTTGACTCCCTTTTGCAGCCAGCCTCGCCGATCGGTTTGCGCGGCGCCGCATGAAGTCGAACGCACCTCTATACTTGAAGTGCGCCAAAGGAGATCCTTAGCTCCGCCCACTCCCCTGAAGCTGGGAACGCCCACAAAAAAGTCATAACCGTTGTTAGGTGCTTGATCTTTACTTTTTGTGATGATTTCGACTGATTTTTGCTTGGTGCAATGCCGAAAAGTTGCTGTGTGGTGTTCTGTACCTCTAATAAGTTAAAAAACCTAATCTGAAAAATGTAACGTTATATGACTGATAAACAGACGGACTAACGTTACTGGAGGTAGCACTGAGCGGGTAGCACAGATAGGCTACACTACTTACCCTGCGATGATCTGTGACCCATTTCTGATGGGGCTTACAGTAACCCTCCTTCGCATCACAATCAAATAAATCTCACTCCCTGTTATTTTGTGATGACATAATCTATTAAAACATTTATTTCATATACACAATCTATGGAGCCAGAATGATCTCAATAATAATTCACGCAAAAGACGCGATGCACACATGCGTAACCCAATTCACATGCATAAGAAATAATTCACGTGCACGAAAAAAAAAAAAATATATTCACAAAAACCAATTCACATGCACAAAATAAGAATATATATTCATAAAATACGTTTCACAAATGCAAAACACAATTCACAGATGTACAACTGTACAACATTTTTGAATTTTTTAACTCCTCCCACGCCGGACACTCGTACTTTTTAGCCAATCAGATTTGAGCCTGTCTGTCGACCAATCATAACCCACTGTGGGCGTATGAATCGTGTGCCCTGGGCGTGCCTACCTGGATGCTGACGTCATCAGCGCGAGACCACCGTTCAAGTTAAGATTCAGCAGAGGTATGTGCAGTTGATCGTTTTATTTCAGTTAACTAGCCAAGTAAAGGTTTATCGTTTTATTTTTGCATGTTTACTTAAAACTTGGAAGTTAAATCGGTCGTTTAGACACTCAAAAATGTGAATAATGTAAGCCAGAGGCTGCTATGAATACAGATAGTGTTCCCAAAAATGCAGCTGTCTTGTGTTAGCCAAAGACAAAACGAAAAAAGGGATTATAATCATTGCCGTTTTTGTTCAGCAACGCTGGGTGGCCAATGTCCAGCCTAACTCCCACTTAGGCTAACCCTGCCCTCATAACCATAGCTTTATAATGATGAATAGACCTCACGAGAACTCAGAGTATGAACAACGGTATATTTGTACTTACTATTTGTGCAACAGGATGCAGTGTTCATTAATACACACTCATTGTTTTCCTTGATTTTTAAGGATTTAAACACTTTGGCACAACATCTGGATGACAGTTACAGACGTCTTCATTCACATGAATCTTTATCTCTTTCATGTACATTACCTTTATTTATTAATTTCTTAATGTAATCAACATTCATTTACTTTTCATATTATATTACTGTGATTAACCATTGTTATTCTTATGGTGTGTTGTGTATTGTAATCTCAAAGATTTTTTACATCACAAGACGATTTTGGTAAGCAGCAGTTGTATTTGCTTGGTAACAGTTGTGGAATGCATGCTGGTCAGACAAAGACTGATCATAAAGAAGAATGCAACAAAGATTATTCAGTTATTTTATCACTTTATCTCATGCTTTCTGCTCTTTCTGTATCTGCATCTCTTGTAAAAAATATAAGAGTTAACATGCCAAAGTGTTAAATGCTTTGAATATCAGACCAAAACCTGGCACGTCCTGACAGAGAGAGACATGTTTTTTTTGTGGTATTTTTATTACCAATTGTAGCCTATACCACAGTTTTACTACAAATACCATGGTTAAACTATGGTTAGTGTAGCAAAACATGTTGTTTTTACCATGGTTTAACTATAGTAACCAATAACCATGTTTTTTGGTATTTTATATATATATTTTTATGTTATCTTTATTTTAAGGCATGAATTTGTGAAAATTATTAGGTAGCCGCAGCACACACCACATAGAATAACGCTGCGCATTTCAAGGCACTTCAGTGGACCTTAATGTTACCTGTTTTGTCAATGTTAAAAATCTTTTTAATATATCAATAAGAAAGTACGACAGGCTTTTACTCAAGTCTTTATCACTTTATTAAAATGAAGCAAAACAAAACGACAAATGTTTACTTTCACAAGCCGTCACGTATAGGCTTGTAGTAAGCTGTCTCTTGCTCAATTAGCTAACAAAAAATGTCTGGAAACGTCACCTCTGGCCATTCCGTTGGGTCGTTTGTCCAGTCACAGATACCGTACGGACAGTCCGACCCAATACGGCTGTTTTTATACGTATGTTGCTCTGTCGAGTGGCAGAAATGATTTTATGTAGGCCATTCTGAGTCAACACTATGCTTTTCCAATGAGGGGGAAAGGACACTTAGGCCCGGTTTCACAAACGGGGCTTAGCTTAAGCCAGGACTAGGCCTTAGTTAAATTAAGATATTTAAGCAACTTTTACAAAAATGCCTTGGAAGAAAACATTACAGTTGTGCATCTTGACACAGAACAATGACACTGACATATTTTAAGATATGTCAGAACAAGATATTTTCAGTTGAGACAGCTCAAACATGCATTTTAGTCTAGGACTAGCTTAAGCCTTTGTGTTAAGTCTGTGAAACCGGGGGTATGTGTTTTCCCCTACGCCGACTCCGCCCACACAGCTATGCGATACCTGCCTTATCAAAATACCCACACTTGCGGTCTTTGCACTTGACCACTTGACTACTTATATGACGTATTTCCTGTATTTGGTCCAAGTGTTCAAGTGAGCATGAAGACCACAAGTGTGTGTAGAACTTTTCATTACCTGATAGGACACACTTATAGTGTTGTAAAAATGCAAGTGTTTACATAGCTTAGATTCACCTCCTCACCCTCCCTGAGCACCGGCACAGTCACATTCGGCTCAGCCAAGGAATCTATCCGGATATTGAGAAGAGATAATGGTATGGTACCCATTCACTGCAGAGCATTAGGTTTAAAAATGAATGCAGCCTAAATCTTTTTAAATTTTTGTATGCAGATTACCTCCGAATAAATTCACCCCACTAACTCTAGAATAATTCATTCTTTCTACACAAAGCTGTTCAAGCCACCTTGTGAAAATTCCTGTATTTTTTTCATTTCACAATATATATTGCAGAAAAACAAAATATCGAAAATATTTGTTCCAATATCATGCAACCCTAACGTAGCGTTTTAGTGCATTTTGAATGTGAAATTAACTGCAAAGCTGAACGTTGGCTAGGAGAACTGTGAAACGTTTTGAAAGAGCGACCTACTCTAATACCGGGTCCAAGTGATTGTACTCGATTGAATTTGTATATCTAGTTTACTAATATGTACCTTGTTAAAACTCTGACCATTTTTCAAAGATTTGATGCCACTGAAAATACCTGGTTTTGGTAGTTTCTTGGTTTATTATCAAAACATTTGCTCGGACTTACCTGACACATTTATGTGCACAGCTCTTGTTCCAGTCACACCGAAGTTCTCAGCTTGAATCCTGAAGTAGTAACGATCTGAATACAGGCTGCTGAGGTTCCTCATGACAGAAGTGCAGTTTTTCTTTCGTAGGTCACCCAGCACTTCCATCACAGGTTCCTTCTGACGGTGATCGATGGTGAAACGATCTGTATCATAGAGTGACCACAGAGATCCTCGTTGCTTCTGGTGAACTGTCAAGAATGTTTTCTTTCTCTTTTGAAATGTTGAATAGACAAGGAATCAGAAGGCAAGAGCCGCTGGTGCTGTTGAGGGTTTTGGGGAGTGATACGCTCAGGACTGACTGACACCAAGCAGCTGGAATACAAATGTGCTATAATTAGACTTAATAATTCATATATTGCATTATATATCATTGCATTATATATCAAAATAATAAATGTGTAAAATGAATGAAATGATCTTTCTGATTGTTAAACTTTGAAATTAAAACAAGGAAGAAAAACCTGCACTGTAAAAAAAATTCTGTAGTTTTTACAAAATAATTTTGGCAGCTGTGGTTGCCAGAATAATTTTGTAAAAAATACAGAAAAACTGTAAACACATTTACGGCCATAAACTGTAAATTTTACAGTATAAAACTGTAATTTACAAACAAGAAAATTTGAATGTAAACCAGTAAATTCAACAATGCACACTGCTATTAAAATCTGTTTTGTACATACTGACAACCACCATAATAATGCAGGTGGTAAAAGAGAAAGCCACATGAAGAATCAAAGCTCATCACAAGTAGCTTCGCCACAAGCAGAAGTATATACTAATATATAGAAGGTCATTCATGCAAACACAAAACACCATCATGGTAACACACATGATACTTAAATAATGCATTAAACAACAGAAGATGTAACATAAAGCCCAAAAATACATAACTAATAACAAAAACTATAAAAAAAACATGATTATTTAAACAAAATACTTTCAAATGTGGAGTGTCATGCAGGGAATTCTGGGAATATCAGTTTACAGTTTTTGACTGTAAATTATACATTGATTTGTTATTTTTACTTCTAAAAACTGTAAAATTAACAGCATTTTACTGTAAAATTACATGAAATGTCTGGTTAGATATTTTACAGTTTTTCCCTGTATATAGTACGGGAACTAACTGTTAACCTATTAACAGTTTTTTTCCGTAGCGTTTTTACAAAATTTTACAGTTAAAATTACACTTATTTTTTACAGTGTGACCAACCAGATAGAATAGAGCCGAATACAAGAAGATCTGCAGCAAACATTCTGAGAGTCATCTGAGGTGAGCTGTGTATTTAGAAATCAAGTTAAAAAAAAATCAAGTTTAAATGTGCAACATATAGCTGAGCATCTCTTATTGTCTTTTTGTCTTGACAATAGCAATTTACAATGAAATCATTTAAAATTCAAAACAAATGTAATAGTTTACCTTAAATCGTTTTTCATGAGACTAAACAGCAACCCAGACAAGAATGACCTGTCCTTGCTTCAGTTGTGGTGCAGTCAGTGTCTCAGCAGAAAACCGCAGTTCACTTAGTAACATCTGCCCATTATCACCATTTTAACATCAACAGAAAATCTAATATGAAAAAGTGAAGGATGTTGCAATCTGTTAGATCGAGAAAAGATTGAAGAGGTCTTAAATGCTAAAATGCAGTAAGTAAAATGTTATTCTCATTTATTTCAAACAATCTATTGATTAATTTTATGCAATATATATATATATTTTTAAATCATGTTTACGGTTCAGACATGATTTTAGCATTAATTTTATGGTGTGCATAAACTCAAGTCCCCAGTTAAAGAAATGAAAACATCAGGAAGAACAAGAAACCAGCAAAATATGCAAAGAGCCGAATGAAAAAAAAACTAAAATGTTACACGGTAGCTAAATATGTTACTACTTGTATTGCAGATTAATAAAGATTAGTAAAACATTAGTCAATTAAACTGTTAAGATAATGTTCCAAGGCTTCTGAATTACGGTAAAATCCCCAGCTCACACAGGATGCTGTTTGTGTGCCTGTGATGAGTGTTTGGTTTGGTTTGCCTTTAATATGGTTGTGTTTTGCCCCCATGATAAAAACACACATGCTTTCACACAATGTTACAAATATGATAACAGTAGAGAAAGGTAGCAGATAAAAAGCAAGATTTTGTGACGATAATAAAATGGCAGGAAGACACATGAAAATCCATACATTTAACACTTGTTTATTTCAAACCATCTATAAGATACTTTTATATAAAAAAAATGTTGTGAGTAAATTGATTAATTTACAAATGAATTCAATATTGATCAATTAAACGTTTTGTTTTCATTTTTAAGAGTAATAACTTTTAAAGTTTTCCACAAAACTGAACAGACAAAAATGGGCAGCCTTTACTAATTGAATAAACTTTATTGCTTTGGTGTAAAAATGTACTACATGAAACAGCAGTTCACTGATTATCTTGCACAGCATGAACTTTACCATGAGTTATCAACAAACATCTAAAACCACAGGTAGACCTACACAATTTAGTGAATGTGATATGACAGTCTTAAACGTGCCAGCATGCAAAGAAAGTGTAAGTGAAATATTCATCAATATTTTGTACACCACAGACCATTAATACTTTTCTGGAGTAGATTTTTTTTTTTTTAAGATTAAACTTCACCTTCCAGGGCTGTACAGTATGGGAGAAATGGAGCTTTTTAAAACTTCGAATCAACTGATCCAATTGTTTCATAAAATGATTCACTGTCCCTGCTAAAAAAAAAGAAGCTAAAACACACCTACAAATAATGTTTGATTTAAGATAGTGTTACACAATTTACAGACATGTTACAAACAATTTATATGCTATTTGCTATAGTGTGTGTGTGTGTATGGTTGCGTGTGTTGACTACTGTATCTAACTCCAGTCCATTGTTTAAAGCAGCACTATGTAACTTTTTCTGTGTTCAAAATTTGCTAAATGTATATAATGAGCGAGTACATCATGAATTCATCTTCCAAACCGCGTTTTTGTCTTATTCCGAATCACTACGGTACACTTACAATAATAAGTACTTATATTTGGACGATTGTAGCCTGGTCGGGTCGTCACCGCTGCGGAGTAACACATAACTGCGTGAATCGCCATAGACATAAACTTATGGTGTGTTCACACCAGACGCGAAGCGAATATGCACATCGCGTCCCTCGCTCTAGATTACTCGCGGGATGTTTTTCGTGTCACTCGCGCGAATAAAAACAG
>NW_015640466.1:20151-20876 GCF_001515625.1 Sinocyclocheilus rhinocerous
TAGGCTTCAAAAACCTCTTCAGGAACCTACGGGTGACGTCACGGACACTACGTCCATGTTTTTATACAGTCTATGGGAGTAACACATACCTGCGTGAATCGCCATAGACATAAACTTACAGAAGTAGCTCCGGTTGGAATGTTCTTCCGCGGGATGTGTGCAGTTCTGTTTATTAACCGCTACAGCGCCAAAAGTTACATAGTGCTGCTTTAATATCTTATGAAGTGAAAAGCTGCGTGTTTTTTAATAAACAATGCTAAACAATTTCAAGACGTTTTTAACTTCAAACCGCTGCTTCCGTTAAAATTCGTAAAAGCGTGAAGGGAATTGTATCACATAAATATAAAAAATAAAGGTACAGGTAGTTCACTGTAGATTCAGTGTTGACTAATTGGAGAATTTTCACTCTTTGAAGTAGCAAGGATATGGTTCTGAACTTAACAGATGAAAATTATTTTTGGGAAGTGTACATATGCTAATACTGATTAAACTGATCACTACTGACATCCTGAGACTAATTGCCCTTACGAAAAAGAAGTTTATTCAAGTGTGCTATTAGTAGCCTATACTTCTTTTAAACTAAAACTTTGGAAAGTATACTTTTAGTCTACTTTGTATGTACTTCTCAGAAATGGGCTTTATGTACTTCTCAGAAATATACTTAAAATGACATTTAAGTATGCTTGACTTATACTTAGAAAAAGTCTAAATATATTTTAGCTATA
>NW_015640466.1:21315-30867 GCF_001515625.1 Sinocyclocheilus rhinocerous
ATTATATACAAATTAATACCTAAATAGGGACATAGTAGTATACTTAAAGTATGGTGTAAATTTCACTTAAAGAAAACTTACGAGTATACTTGTAGTATAAAACTACTAAACTAGTAGTTTACTGAGACTATACTTCAAAGTGTACTAAAAATGCTACTACAAGTATTTAATTAGTAAACTATCAGTATACCTATAAGTTCACTTTTAGTATAGTTGCAGTACAAACTAAACATTTTGATGTAAACTAGTTGTGTACTCAAAGTTTACTACTGTTATACTTAAAGTATACTTTTATATACTAGAAAGTGGGCCAATTTAGTCCCAAGGAGTATTGAAATAGTACACTTACAAGTATACTACTAGTACACTGATATTTGTATACTTACTACATAAAGTATACTTAAAAATATACTTGAACTTTACTTAAGTATACTTAATAAAATAAACTTGAAGTATACTACTTTTTGGTAAGGGTGATCAGTGGTGATCCATGAACGGATGTTTAAAACATGCTACTTTTCACTTCAACAGTTTGCGTAGATGCTTTCGTCGGGGAGATCATGCTTGAATGTGTGTTCAGGGTTAATGGTGCTGGTGTTCTCATCTTCACATGGCTTTGATTGGAGCTGCTCGCTTTTCACTGCACTTGCGGACACATTGGCATAAATGTTCTGATCTTGGCTTGTTTCCTGAAATGCATTGATAAATGATCTTTGAACTTCTATTGTGTTATAACTTCATGAAGAACATACCATGGCAGAAAACATACTTACACTTCTGACTGGCTCTTTCCACCTGCATATACCAAAACAAGAAAACATTATCTCAAATAATGTATAGGACACATAATTAAAAAAGAAATCTAGCAAGATCCTACCTTCTGTAAATTATAAGAATAAGAAGTGCAAGAAGTGCAAATATGAGCAATGATAAAGCTGTCAAAATTGAGAGGAAAGCAGTGAAGGATATGCCTGCAAATACAAAGGAACAGCATTAAAAATTGTTGCTGTAACGCTGAACGCTGTATATATATATATATATATATATATATAAATGCTGACCTGGACAACTATTTACAATTATCACGCCATCTCAAATCTTATGTTCTTGGCAAAAATAATTTGCTGTTGCTTCTAGCTTGTATAACCACCTTGAACCCCTTCAGTCAGGTGTTCATAAATTTCACTGTACTGAAACGGCCTTGGTCAAAGTTACCAAAGACTTGTTGATGGCATCTGATTCTGGCTCAATTTCTGTCCTCCTCCTTTTCTATCTTAGTGCCTCTTCCGATACTGTTGATCATAGTCTATTACTTACTCATCTTGATAGTGTTGTTTGGGGACAGCCTTAAACTGGTTTAAATCTAAAATAAAATTTTACTGACCATCACCAGTTCATTTGGGTGGTTACAGGTCTGAGATCAGTTTTGTACTCATGGTGTTCCTCAGGCCCCAATATTAGGCCCTTTAATCTTTTTATCACCACTTGGACATCTCTTGCCTCCATTATCGTTTTTACAACAATCTATATTCACTCAAAATCTGGTGGAAATCTTGATGTTTGCTTCCTTTCTGATTGTGTTTCTTAGATGAAGACATTTTTCTAAAGACACATTTTTTCTCTGTTTGAACAGTATTTAAACTTAAGTAATGCTACTCTTGTTTCCCCCACCAACTTTACAAAGCTGCTATATATAGCAAATAAAAAGGCACTATATAAAATTAAGTTGTTCAGAGATCTAAACTTACTGGAAAAGTGTTCTGATTCGAGACATTGGGCCAAAATGTTTGAGAAAAACTGAAGTGTAACATTGGTGAAACTGAACAGACTGACCTATGACGGTGATCTGTAGGTTTGTGGAGTTCATTGCATCGTATAGATTCTGTGCCTCACAAATGTATTCCCCAGTGTTCTCATGGGCCGCAGTGAAGGAAAGCACATGTGAGATGCCCAGTCCTTCCTCTACACCTGCTCTCTTCTTGAACCACCTGTGGACCGCAGGAGGGTTGGCATTACTTTGACAGGTGAGGGTCACTTTATCACCAAGCCAGACCAAGCCTGTGAGAGAGATTCATTTTTCCTTAGGAGGATCTGGAGCCGGAAAGAAAAGAAACAGAGTGAGCATTTTCAAAACAAACAACAATAAAAAGAAAAAAGCTACAAAATGTGTTGGGTTAAAATCTCACACTCCACACTGAGGATGACCATCTTGTGGCTGAGCAGGGGTCTGTCCTCTCTGTGTAGAGGATGAATAGAAACACAGTTCACTTTCAGCTCATGATGGTGGAACGACGGGACGAAATTCAAGATGGCAGAAACAGTCTGAGTCCCATCAGTGTTCAGCTGTGTCCTCTGTGTTACGTCACCACCTAATGTAGGAGCCCAGATTACATTTGGAGGGTGACTGGGGCAGGGAGCTGGAACAGTGCAGGTCAGATTCACCTCCTCACCCTCCCTGAGCACCGGCACAGTCACATTCGGCTCAGCCAAGGAATCTATCCGGATATTAATGGTATTCATTTATAGAAATCTTTTTTCCAAACAGTCTTAACATTCTCTAAACTGTAAATGCAGTTGTCAACAGCTGTTTCAATGGAACTTTATTACATGTCTGTATAACCGAAATGATAATTTTTTTAGTTATTGTTTGAGTCATACTGGTCAAAATAACTTGCAATTTTGAGAAAAAAAATTCTGAATTGTGAGATATAAAATCAAAATTGTGAGAAAAGTGTCAGATTTTTATTTTTTTTTAAACTTTTTAATACAGATTTCAGCAGTAGGTAAAAATTTTGTGGAGAGTGGGGACGGTTGCAACACTTTTTGTATTTCCTTCAGTTTCTCAGAGGCGGTTTGTATTGGAAAGCCAAAATTTTAAAACAATAAAGCCACATCTGTCAGCTACTCACCCAACCTGCTGTAACATGTGTACATGTCATAATATACAGTTAACTCTTGAATAGACAAAGTCAAATGTTGCAACTGACCCCATAATAGGGGATGGTTGCAACAGTCCACAGTGGCAGTTGCAACATTCATTAAAATGTAATTAAAATCATTCGTAAATATCATTTCTCAATTTATTTATTTTATTTGTTCACAGACAGGGTCTTCAATAAGTTAAACTGGCTGTACAAAAAAACAAATAAAAGTAAATGGAAAAAAAAAACTATTTCACGTAACAAGTAACAACCATGTTTTGGTTAATTACATTTGGTTAATTGCATGTATTACAATACATTTGAACTACAAAACATTAATTGAATCAAGACACTAAAATGTAATAATAGCCTACTACTGTTAACTTCTGTGAAAGTTTACTGAACTGGGGCCAGTTGTATAAATATGAGCATGTGCAGTATGAATATCATTATCAGTGATAAAGTGTGCTTGCTGGCTAGACTTGATTGAAGAATGAGTGTTTTGGTAGTTTTAGTGCATTCTGAATGTGAAATTAACTGCTGAGCTAAAAGTTGTTTAGGAGAACTGTGGGAAAAGTGACCTAATATTGAAAAAAGGGTTCTAGCGGAAAAAAAACTGTCACTCGATTGAATTTTTTACAACTATATCTAGCTTACTAATAGTGTCATTTTTCAAAGATTTGATGCCATTGAAAATACCTGGTTTTGGTAGTTTCTTGGTTTATTATCAAAACATTTGCTCGGACTTACCTGACACATTTATGTTGCACAGCTCTTGTTCCAGTCACACCGAAGTTCTCAGCTTGAATCCTGAAGTAGTAACGATCTGAATACAGGCTGCTGAGGTTCCTCATGACAGAAGTGCAGTTTTTCTTTCGTAGGTCACCCAGCACTTCCATCACAGGTTCCTTCTGACGGTGATCGATGGTGAAACGATCTGTATCATAGAGTGACCACAGAGATCCTCGTCTCCATGTTGCTTCTGGTGAACTGTCAAGAATGTTTTCTTTCTCTTTTGAAATGTTGAATAGACAAGGAATCAGAAGGCAAGAGCCGCTGGTGCTGTTGAGGGTTTTGGGGAGTGATACGCTCAGGACTGACTGACACCAAGCAGCTGGAATACAAATGTGCTATAATTAGACTTAATAATAATTAACAAAATTATATACATATGTATATGTATGTGTGTGTGTGTGTGTAAAATGAATCAAATAAAATTAACTTTATGGCTGTCAAACTTTGATATGCAAACAAGAAAAAAAGACCAACCCGATAGAATAGAGCTGAATACAAGAAGATCTGCAGCAAACATTCTGAGAGTCATCTGAGGTGAGCTGTGTATTTAGAAATCAACAAGTTTAAATGTACATGATGACATTATATAAGCAAAATTTATTGTCTGTTTGTCTTGACAATTGTAACAATTTACAATTAAATAATTCCTAATTCCAAACAAATATGATAGTTTACCTTAAATAGTTTTTCATGAGACTAAACAGCAACGCAGGCATGAGTGACCTGTTGTTTCAGCTGTGGTGGAGTCACAGTCTCACCGGAAACTGCAGTTCAGCATCTGCCCATTACCACCAATACAGCTCACAGCTCATCAGCAGAAAATCTAATGAAGAAGTGAAGAATGTTGAAATCTATGTTAGACTGAGATTAGATTCGGTCTTAAATCCAAAAAGCAGAAGTAAAGTAAAATGTTATTCATTTAAAATAACCTATTAAATAACTGTATACAATGTAATGTGTATATATATATATATATATATCAATCATGTTTGGGTTTCAGACATGACTTTTTGCATTAATGTTATGGCGTGCATAAGCACAAGGGTCCCCAGTTAAAGAAATGAAAACATCAGGAAGAACAAGAAACCAGTAAAAGATACACAGAGCTGGATGAAAAAAAACCTAAAATATGTTACAATACGTTTTAAACTGTTAAGATGATACTCTAAGGCTTCTGAAATATGGGAAAAGCAGCCAGCCACAGTGTAAAAACACAACTCACACAGGAAACTGCTGGTGTGACTGTGATGAGTGTTTTCTTTTCTTTGCCTATAAATGGTTGTGTTTTGCCCCCAGAATAAAAACCACACTGCTCACATATGCTGTTACGCGTTACAAATAGAGTAGAGAAAGGTTGCAGATGCAACCAAGATTTTGTGATGATAGTAAAATGGAAGAAAACGTCCATGTATTTAACACCTTCCGATGATGAAAGAAAAATATTTTTCTTGTTAATTTCAAACCACCTTTCAGATACTTTTATATAAAACAGTGTAAAACATCTCCTTTTGTGTTCCACAGAAAAATAGTCATATGGGTTTGGAATGTATGGAAGCCCGTTTCCGCCACGGAATAAAAAATAAAAGAGGTAATTGCGACTTTTTATCTCACAAATCGGATTTTTTTCTCAGAATTGCGTGATACAAACTCGCAATTCTGACTTTTTTTCTCAGAACTGCGTGGCATAAACTCGCAATTGCGAGTTAAAAAGTCATAATTGTGAGATAAAAACTCGCAATTCTGAGAAATCAAGTCAGAACTGCGAGATATAAACTCGCAATTCTGACTTTTTTTCTCAGGATTGTGAGATATAAACTCGCAATTGCGAGTTATAGTCAGAATTGGGAGATATAAACTCGCAATTCTGAGAACATAGTAGGGATGGGCGTATCGATCCGAAGTATCGATATATCGATACTGATGCGAGTATCGAAAGTATCGATACTCAAACAATAAACATAGTCTTTCCCCCCTCCCCTCAAATTTGGAGTTTAACTCGCAATTGCGAGATATAAATTGCGAGATATAAAGTCACCATTGCCAGATAAAAACTCACAATTCTGACTTTATAACTCGCAATTGCGAGTTTATATCTCACATTTCTGAGAAAAAAAGTCAGAATTGCGAGTTTTTATCTGGCAATGGTGACTTTATATCTCAGAATTCTGACTTTATAACTCGCAATTGCGAGTTTATATCTCACAATTCTGTGAAAAAAGTCAGAATTGTGAGATAAAAAGTAGCAATTACCTTTTAAAAAAAAAAATGTATTCAGTGGCGGAAACGGGCTTCCATAGGGAATGACATGAGGGTGAGTAAATGAATTGATAAATGAATTAAACATATGATTAATAAATTAAACAGAGTTTTCATTTTTGAGAGTAACAACCTTTTAAAGCTGTCCATGAGACAGAACAGCAAATCAGACAAAAGTGAGCAGCCTCAATGAACTTTGTTGGTGTTGTAGCGTCTGCGTAGGATCATGCATGATTTTTGGGGTTTTATGGTTTAAGAAGACCCTTTTAGCTTTTGACATTTGCATATAAATTACAGTCCTGGTCCCAGACGTCACACTTATATGGGTACTAAATGTCAAAACATATGATTAATAAATTAAACAGAGTTTTCATTTTTGAGAGTAACAACCTTTTAAAGCTGTCCATGAGACTGAACAGCAAATCAGACAAAAGTGAGCAGCCTCAATGAACTTTGTTGGTGTAAAAAACTACCTCAGGAAACAGCAGTTATGCTGGGCCAATGAACTTGAACATAGGCAAAAGCACAGACAGTGGACAAACTACAGTTTCTTTCTATCACCATATATCTAAAACCACACATACATTTAGTGAGTGTGATATGACTGACTAAAATGTCTCATGCAAAAAGCAGAAGTGAAATACAGTGAGTTTGTAAAGTTAAAGCTCTAGGAGGAGTAGCGTTTGATCATTTTAATCTCAGAAGAATAATAACTATAAGTTTAAGTCGGATTTCAGTAAATTGGCTTTCTCAGGCCAACTTAATTATCATAAAAGAACTGAGAGCAGTTATAGGATCTATGAAAATATTTTAAGACAGATAAGTGCAAGAAAATATTTTTCCACTAACTTTTTGGGATTTCTTTAGGCTAATTTCCACAATCACTATTTAACTTTCCCAGGTTTTGTTTCTGTGGGGAAATTTCCAAGTGTAGCTACAGTACATTTGAAATGACACTGGAATGTTGGAATGGGAAGCGTAAGGTCGTTCCAGAGTGTGGAATGTGACACAAAGAGAATGTTGCACACATATTTAGTTCGTTATTATGTATACCTTATTTATTAGATTTATGTTTATTTTTTGGGACCTTGTGTCTTTCACTACCTTTTTTGTCATGACACCGTCTACAGTGAACGCAACCGCTGTCGCATCGCGTCGCGTCGCGCCGGAAGCTGTCCACACTGGACGAGACAAATCCATTTGTTCTTCTTGTCAAAAGTAGCGTGAGCGCTTGAAGTACGTCAGAAATAAAACAGGGCATCAGTTTACTGTCGGGAAATTTTCGTGTCGCGTCCCGCCTTTCTGCATTCAGTGCAGACAGCAGCACTGATTATAAGAAGTTGTCTTTAGTCGCGTCGCGCCGCTCGCGTCTGGTGTTGACACGCGGTGCGTCCGAAATCGCGTAGGCCTACTGTATTGAGCATGTACTACATTCGTATTTAAACTTACTTCGCGCCAGTTAAAAAGTATGTTATCGTGTGAATGTGGGTAGTGTAAATGATATTCGTATTATATCCACCATGTTGTTACTATCACATAACCTACCAGCATCAGTCGCGTCGCTTCACTGCCATTCATAAATCCTCTCCCCTGGCCTCATGAGATAGTAAAGTGTCCATCGAATTAATAATCCCGGCGGCGGAAGAATTAGGTCATCGGGTACTTTTCAACACTATCCACTAGATGTCCTTTTTGAACCTTTTGAGTTTGAGACGATCTTTCAGAGAGGGTTCATAGGCAGACTTCCTATGTTTTCGCTGCTCTTTCATTTTCTTCTTCATTTTCTGTCCATAGCCTCCAGCTCTGTGTAAATCTGTGTAAATTAGAAAAAAATTCTGGTTCAATCTCATTGACATAGGACCGGTTGTTTGCCCCCTTTATGTCTCTCCCCATCAGGAGAGTCTTTGGGGCCCTAAGCACAGGGGCAAATCTAGAAAATATTTTTTAGGGTGGCATGGGGTCTATGAGGGGTGGCAACACCAAAGCAAGCCCCCATGCATAGTTTTTGGGGATTTATGGTCTGACATACACAGTTGTGTTCACAAATATTGTATTACCATTAAGTAATCATCTATACTGTTTAAAATGAAAAATAAATAACAACATTTCAATATCCATCATGGCACCAAGTCAATGCACAATATAAAAAACTTCAGCAGGTTATAAATGTTTCTGAGCTTATATCACTAAAGAAGACATGCGGTTCTATTAAAATTACATAGGCTACTTAGATGGTATAATCACGTTTAGTGCAAGTTTAAGAGCAACAAAAATGTTTGAATTTCCTAACATTAGAAAGAAATACAGTAATATCAAAGCACTGAAACTGGATCAGTTTTGAAAACAATGTTTGATTTTCTGTTATGTCTTTCAAACTTTTCAGTCTAGTTATTCGTTTTTCTTACAGGTTTTTTTCAACTGCTTACACACACATTTTCAAAACTTTGCCTCTTTTTTTTCAAAACTTTACACACAAATCCAAGAATTGCACACACAAAATGCAAAATGCCTCACATCTCTTGCCAAATGAAGCACTGCATTCAAAAGATCACGAACACATCTCAAAAGCAAACATTTGCAAACACCTTTGCCATAATTTTATTTCCTGTTATATTTTTGTGTGTTACATAGAGAATTGTGTGTTGTGTTTTGCAAAAAGTGTTTTATGAAATTGGAAACTGAGTCAAAGGCCGAGAATCAATGTCTATTACAGTATACATAAATTAAATTACAGATACAGATGTATAATTCAGCAATGAACTTTTGGGAAAAAATAATTTTCATTTTACTACTGTAAAGTAATCTTGCAGTAGATGAAAAGCACTAGAAAAGTTCAAATACCAAAGAATTGTATGAACTTGGTATGCACCACAAAACAGTACAGTAAAAATGTTTTAGCATCCTCTGCACATTCCATTACAGTATACAGTACTATATCAGTTTCTTGGTCTCCTGACACAATACTAGCTATATCTCTAGGCAGTCATTCTCAGTTCTGCAAAAATGCAATACACATAAAAAAATGGGAAAAAATACCCTGCCTTTAATGAAGCCGACCTCACTGGCACGCTGCGTGCACATTTATATTTTATTCTGTGATAATTCTGGGGTGGCAGATGGGGTGGCAACTGCCACCCTAAGAAAAAGCTGTGCCACCCCGGTAGATCCGCCCCTGCCTAAGCATAATTTTACATGGGGGCCCCTCAGTGCCACCAATACGACTGATTATTTTCAATGCTTGATTATTCGCACACTATAAATCTAACACACCCATTATCAGTTTTATTTGTTGTAGCTGTGTTTCTTACATCATACCAATGTCTGCCTGGTATGTTTTTACCCTTCTACGATTTTTAATTGTAACAGTAGCAAACCCACAAGAGTGGTCAGGTGTTAATTTGCGAAAGTAGAGCGAGCCGCGAGCGGTCGGACAATCGGATCACCAAACAATTACGCGATGAATATGAATCTCAGACATATCCGGACAGGATTAGATTTCTCAGAGGACTTCTGAATTACCTGAAAAGCAGTAATTATCTGATTCACGAACAAATGTAAAAACAATTCGTTAGTGAACTGG
>NW_015640466.1:30889-50782 GCF_001515625.1 Sinocyclocheilus rhinocerous
CTGATTATTGTCAATGCTTGATTATTCGCACACTATAAATCTAACACACCCATTATCAGTTTTATTTGTTGTAGCTGTGTTTCTTACATCATACCAATGTCTGCCTGGTATGTTTTTACCCTTCTACGATTTTTAATTGTAACAGTAGCAAACCCACAAGAGTGGTCAGGTGTTAATTTGCACTTTAACATTCAAAGTCTTACAGTACTAAGTGGCATACTTAATGAGGTGTACTAAAAAGTATCTAAATAAACCAGCAGACAATGCATTTACAGAACGGAATGATATTTTAACAACATAAATCATTAAACACACATCTAAAACAACAACTCTTAATCTCCAACTAGCTAACTGAGGCATGATGATATTGGAATATAGCAAAGACCCCAAAGGTAGGCAAAGGTAAATAATGTTAAGCTGTTATCAGTACCAAGTTTATGAAAAAAAGAACCTTAAAACCTAAAACCTAACCTAACCTAACTTTTTACCTTAAAAGAACGAACTCGGATAGGTGGGAGTGGGATACAAAGCTGGAACGAGGAGCAGCTGACTAAAGTAAGATAATATTAAAGTGAGTTATTTATTTTTACTGTGCAGGTGTAAAATGTAAGATGAAAGCTAAAGGCTATTTTACGCGAGTAACCTGAGACATTCTCTTTCATAGGTTCACTCAACGCTGCATAGCTATGATTCTGCATAGATAGAATCTGGGAACCAGGAGCTGCATCTAAATCCAAGCTATAAAACCTGATAAAAGTGTGAGGAGAGGACGATTCTGCCACCACACAGATATCCTCCAGGGGAACCCCTCTGAAAAGAGCTTGAGAGGAAGCAACACTCCTGGCAGAATGAACTCGAATGCCTAGCAGTGAAGAGATACCTCGCACCTCATACACAAGCGAGATAGTGTCCCTTACCCAGTGAGAAATCCTATGTTTTGATGCGGCGAGCCCTCTGCGGCCAGCACCAAAACACACCAACAATTGGGAGGACTTGCGCCATCGGCTAGAGTGGACCACATAGAGCTTCAAAACTCGAACAGGGCAGAGCAGGTGAAGCCCCTCGTCCTCAACAGAAGCAAAAGGAGGAGGTCAGAAGGAGTGAAGCATGACCACCTGGGAGCGGAATGACGTGGACAAGACCTTGGGGCCATAACTGGGTCTGGGCCGTAGGAATACCTTAACAAGGCCCGTAGCAAACTCCATGCATGACTCTCTAATAGAGAGAGCCTTCAAATCCCCTACGCGTTTGATAGAAGCCAATGCCAACAGGAGCGTCGCCTTAAGCGTCCAATAAGCTCCAATAAGCCCTCCAGGACGATAAACAAGTCTCTGGAAGGAACACTGGCAGGGCGCACTGGCCTCAAATGCCTAACCGCACTCATAAACGGAGAGACCAAACAATGTCTACCTAGGGAGACTTCATCCACATCCCTGCGAGCAGCGATAGCTGCAACAGTAACTCTCAAGGTGAGAGCCTTTCGGAATGAGGAAATAGCGACTGAAGAAGCCGCGATTCATGTCCGAAGGAGGGACCTCCTCTATCGCACCCTTGAGGAGGAGTGAGGAGACCTCCTGCTGCAGAACTGAAGCATCTAAGGCACTGTTTATCGTAGAGAATCCAAGGCGACACTCCTGGCAGACGCCTCCAGGTAGCATGATAGAGGCTGCATACGGGTGCAGTCCGGAGGATATGCTAGTGCCAGGTCCCCGAGATGGTCATGCACCGGTGTAGATGGGCATGGCATTAACAGCGGCAGAGTAGGCTTGTGGCGTCCTCTTGCGAGATGGGTCAGCCCACGAGAACTGGAGTAGGGGCACTCTCTGGTGTATAAGTAGGGGTGGCTGACACGGGGAGAAAGCCGCAAGCGTCTCCCATAATGTAAGCAGCAGCAGCCGTTTTGAAGCCGTTCAACAGGTTTTGAGGCGAGAAAGCCTGATGCTTCTCCTTTCTCCAACACCGGGGGGAAAGTCTAATTTTTATGTACTTCTCAGAAATGTGCCTTATGTACTTCTCAGAAATATACTTAAAATGACATTTAAGTATGCTTGACTTATACTTAGAAAAAGTATAGATATATTTGATCTATACTTGTGCTCCGCGAATCCATGTTTTCATTGTTATACGGTAGGGGGCGCTATTGCACATCTTCTGTACAGAATTTCCAAAACACAAACGAAGAAGAAACCGAAACAACAGATGCTTCCACACGTAAATTATGGAATAAAATGTCGACCCATGAAGAGGTAATGATTGTCAAGCTTTGGGGTGTTGATCGACTCCATCTACGTTTTGATTATCAGTCTTTTTCAGCTTTTTGTTCAAAATGTTGTTTATTTATTTATTTATTTATTTATGAAACTTACCCACATTCAAGTGTTTATAAAAAAGAATGCATGAAGCTAGAATAAAATGTTTTAGTTTTCAAGCAGATGTATGTTCAGATATTCATATAACAAAATATATACAAATTAATACCTAAATAGGGACATAGTGGTATACTTAAAGTATGATGTAAAGTTAATTTAAAGAAAACTTACAAGTATACTTGCAGTATAAAACTACAAAACTAGTAGTTTACTGAGACTATACTTCAAAGTGTACTAAAATGCTACAAGTATTTAATTAGTAAACTATCAGTATACCTAAAAGTTCAGTTTTAGTATAGTTGCAGAACTTGCAGTACAAACTAAAAACATAGAGATGTAAACTATAGTTGTGTACTCAAAGTTTACTACTGTTATACTTAAAAGTATACTTTTATATACTAGAAAGTGGGCCAATTTAGTCCCAATGAGTATTGAAATAGTACACTTACAAGTATACTTCTAGTACACTGATATTTGTGTACTTACTGCATAAAGTATACTTAAAATATATTTGAACTTTAAGTATACTTAATAAAATAAATTTGAAGTATACTTCTTTTTGGTAAGGGGACAGAAACGTTTGGACAGTCTGTCCCACCCTCACAAAATGGGGGAAGCTGTCCTTTTCCTGACATGGAGATCAGGAATGACCCAACGCGGGCGCTGACGGGTCGAAGGACGACTGCGAGCTCCCTAATCTGTAAGAGGTGGGGGATGCACCAAGTCGTCACTCCTGCTAAAACAGGCTGAGCAGTGTGCTTAGTTGCACGCAGCACCAGGTCCGTAGCCCTATGGAGTTCTTTGACCCCTTCTGGAGTCAGGCCCCCTCCCTCGTCCATCTCATTCAGGACGTCAGCTTGATAAGCCTTAAGGATGGCCATGGTGTGAAGTGCCATGCCAGCCTGACCAGCCGCCATGTAGGACTTTCCAATGAGGGAGGAAGTGGTCCTACACGGCTTACTTGGGAGGAGAGGGCGGGACTTCCATGAGGGGGCCTAAGACGGCGAGAGGTTGAGTGGCTAGCGTGTCCTCGATTGCTGGAATAGCAGCATAACCCTGCTCCACAGAACCCATTAGGTTGGTGAAGTCAGCACCCACTGCCTGAGTAAGCCGAGCAGAGAAAGGCTGCTTCCAGGATCTGGAGATTTTGTGATGTAGATCACTGAAAAACGGCAGCTTTCTTCATGCGGGACGAGTATTAGGGCCGCTCAAGAAGCGCTCGTCAAGCTTAGAGGACTGGGATTTGGGATATTTCGGTAGCACGCGCTAACACATCCACTAGCTCAGTATAAGCTGCAGAAGGCTGCGCCTCCTGGCTCATAGACGGGAGAGCGTAGACTGAAGCGGCTCGAAATCCTCCAAAATGTCATCTAACCCGAAGAAAACAGCCTTGTGTGCCTCCGGGCTTTGACATAAATAATCATGGACAAACTCCACCGCGAGAGCGCTCAGGCGAGAGAGGGAGAGAAAGGGCGAGGCTCGTCTGCTCACGATCTATAGCCTAGAGCTCCACATCCAAACCCCAGGCCGCGGATTCACGGAGGGCCTCAGCGGTTCAGTGAGTCTCAAAACAGATGACTCCTTCTTAAAAACCACAAGCCTCGCGTGAAGTGTTTTGAGATGGAGATTCTCACAAAATTTACAGTTAGAAGCGCCGTAAACAGCCTTGCGTGCGTGAGACAAACCCATACATTTAACACACTTACTGCGTGGGTCATCACTCGTGAGTGATATAAAAACCGAGAGCACGGCGGCTGGCAGCGACTGAACTCCATAGCACTTCACCGCAAAGGGGAAACGAGGTTCCACTGAATGCAGTCACTGAAGTGCAAAGAGAAACACGAAGAAATACACTGAACACGGGCCAGATAAATCGCTTCCGAAGGGCTAAACGACCGGAAATCTGAGGAGCAGATGGCGTGGTCACTAGTATTAGAGTGGGTGATGTAGTGACGTCATGGTGGCGCACGCCATCAGCCAATGAATTGGTGTGATTCCATACGGGCTTCAGACAATCGGGACACCCAAGGGGCGTTCCCATTCTGTCATAGCTACGCAGCGTTGAGTGAACCTATGAAAGAGATCTGCGCTCGTCGAGACAATTCAAGGGTAGTTGATACACAATCTGTCCATGCTATGGACTTTTTACTGGTTTTATGTTAATGTTTATATGAATGTATAAGGGAAAGTGTTTTCCTGGTGACAAATATTTGCTTTTTTGAGTTTGTTTTATCCACATTTAGCAAATTAAGACCAATAGAAACTGTTTCTGTTAAGTAGCCTACAGAACAGGCAAAAGTTGTAAATGATTTACAGTGGTGACTTTCTAATAGTGACTGCTTAGTTGCATTTTTTTTTATTCCATAAAGTCAAATTGAGAATTATGAGTGATTGTTGTTTGTCATGATGTTGCTGTTGTCATAATAAGGGAATAGATGCTTTCTAGGCAAACAATTAGTTTTTGTTTGGTTTGTTAAAAAAACTGAACTTTGAATGGTGTTTGTGTAATGGTTTACACCACATGGTGGCAGTATGTGGTCAATGTAGCAAAAGCCATTTTTTCCCTTAAAGAGTGGATTGAAATAATTAAATAATGCTGAAAAAGAAAACATATTTAAGATAAACAAATATTAAATTCAGAATAACATGGGTAATAAGATATAGCATATGCTATAAGTATATGCTTATATTCAGTCCTCCGGCCACCACAACAACAGCAGTCTATTTGTTTGCTCCTCAAAACAAAGCCTGCCTTGTTCTCTTTGTATCAGTGTTTTCTGGACTTTGCTTCATTGATTCCCTTTGATCCAGCTGGTACAGTGGCCACAGCTTCGATTAGTGCTGCTCTCTTTACAACTGCCAGTGTAATAGTGTTGTAGGTAAGACTCAATAATACGGCTAATATATAATTTTTACATCTTTGTTTTTATGTGGTGTATCTTTGCAAGTTACTTTTAATCAGACCCATTTGATATATTTTATTCAATTTGCTCGGTGTTCTAACAAGTTTACTTCTATTACTAACCCTTGTCAAAAAAAGAGATTCACTTTAACATAATTGAAAAAAAGTACTTGTTATAGAAACAATACACTTTAAAGGGGTAATATGATGTTGCTAAAAAGAACATTATTTTGTGTATTTGGTGTAATGAAATGTGTTTATGCGGTTTAAGGTTCAAAAAACACGTTATTTTCCACATACTGTACATTATTGTTTCTCCTCTATGCCCCGCCTTTCTGAAACGCGTCGATTTTTACAAAGCTCATCGGTCTGAAAAAGCGAGGTGTGCTGTGATTGGCCAGCTATGTACTGGAGAGACCGGCTGCTCAAACTCAAGGCCTGTGGTCTCAATACTCTCACCACGTAAGACCATGACATGGATTTAGGGACACTTTTTCTTTTCCCCTCAGAATCTTCTTGAAGAGTCATATCCGTCATATTCATGTTCTGTCTGTCAGGTATGTGCCGTGGAATCTTCATGAACCAGAAAGAGGAGTTTATCTGTTTCAGGAGGAGCTGGATCTGGAGTGAGTGATGAATATGAACTTTATTTATTTATTCACAATGAACTTTATTAATGGTGATGTGTTCTGGGTGATTACTTACAAATCAGTTTCTGGTATGGTTTTCATATATGGCTTGCAAGTTGTATACAAGTTGGATTCTTCCTTCAATATAAGTGTTTTTTCTGGGTTTTGATATTTTTGTGAAAACTGTTTATCGCACTTTAATATGCTGATTTGAGCACCGAATTCTGATATCTGACAGATCATGTGACACTGAAGACTGGAGTAATGGCTGCTAAAAATTCAACTGTGCATCACAGAAATAAATGACATTTTTAAATTTACATTCAAATAGAAACTGTTCTTTTAAATAGTAATATTATTTCACAATATTACTGTTTTCAGTGTATGACTAGTGTATGAGCCGCAGTGAAGCTTGCCTCAGGAATAAACATTTCATATCACATTCCATTTTAACAAATGTATTCATTAATAAATCAAACTCTTTGCTTGATTTAAGGGCATATATTCGTCTAGCAGGGGAATTAGGCCTCTGGGTGATTCTGCGTCCGGGGCCGTACATATGTGCCGAGTGGGATTTGGGTGGGTTACCAAGGTTAGTGCCTCACCTGTTATGAAAATGTATTGTTTTTGTAACACTCCAAAGAGAAAGGAAAAATTGAAAGCACACCATATGACCCCTTTAAAAGAATGTACTTCAATGTAAACTGAATGTAATGCTTTAGGACACTTAGTTGCATGTTATTTACAATAAAATTAAAATTATAGTGTAAATTTAAATTAAATGCAGTTCGTTGAAATTAAAAGTGCTTTTTTGACCCATTTAAATATATATTTGTAATTTCAAAATGAATTCTATTGTCTTTTAAATGTGGTTAAAGTGTACTGCCAAATGCACTGACACAATGAAGACTGGAGTAATGGCTGCTAAAAATTCAACTGTGCATCACAGAAATAAATGACATTTTTAAATTTACATTCAAATAGAAACTGTTCTTTTAAATAGTAATATTATTTCACAATATTACTGTTTTCAGTGTATGACTAGTGTATGAGCCGCAGTGAAGCTTGCCTCAGGAATAAACATTTCATATCACATTCCATTTTAACAAATGTATTCATTAATAAATCAAACTCTTTGCTTGATTTAAGGGCATATATTCGTCTAGCAGGGGAATTAGGCCTCTGGGTGATTCTGCGTCCGGGGCCGTACATATGTGCCGAGTGGGATTTGGGTGGGTTACCAAGGTTAGTGCCTCACCTGTTATGAAAATGTATTGTTTTTTTTTTTTTTTTAATGAAATTAAGAACGACATACTCTGGCTTCACAAGTGCTGTGAACTCATACTTTGATAAACTCATTCCGAGAATCACACCCCTCCAGGTCAAATATGTGTTCTTTTTGTTTGTTTAGTTTTTATTTGTTTGGCTTTGGTCTTGAATTTGTCTCCGCTGCTCTCCCTGCAGTATAAGAAAGGAGGCCCTGTTATTGCTGTTCAAGTAGAGAATGAATATGGTTCATATGCGAAGGATGAGCAATACATGTCATTCATTAAAGAGGTATGGCATGAGATTAAATCTTTATCATTTACTCTGCATTATGGTGAGCCAGTTCTCTTATACCTACAGAGTTTGTTCTCAAAATCAACAGGCGTTACTGTCCCGGGGAATCTCCGAGCTTCTCCTCACATCAGACAATCATGACGGGTTAAAGTGTGGAGGGGTAGATGGAGGTACTGTAGCATTCATATATCCATTCATTTTTTTAGTGTCCCCACTCCCCACTGCTTGTTAATAATGTGACACTAACTGTTTTGCACAAGTTGAAATAATTTAATGGTGTTTACACTACTGTAAGATTTTTAAAATGTTTTTGAAAGAAGTCTCTTATGCTGACTCAGGCTGCATTTATTTGATCAAAAGTACAGTAAAAACAGTAATATTGTGAAATATTATTACTTTTTAGAATAATTGTTTTCTAAGTGAATTTATTTTAAAATGTAATTTATCCCTATGATGGCAATTTTTAGCAGCCATTACTTCAATCTTGAAATTTTAATATTACAATTTTAATATGTTCCTTTGGTGCTCAAGAAACATTTCTTATTATTATCGACAGTTGTTCTGCTTAATATGTTTGTGGAAACTATTATACGTTTCTTTTTTTGTATTCTTTGATGAATAGAAAGTATAATGTCAAGCTTTTGAACAATAGTGTAGGTAAGTAAAGTTCTTCTACCACAAATTATATTTGATTGTCATCTCCTTTAAAAGTCTTGCAGACGGTGAACCTACAGAAACTGACGTTCGGTGATGTACCGCATTTAGCAGAATTGCAGGTCAGTAAAGAATTTTAGAAGGTTTTCAAATTTGTCCTTATTTACAATTGTATTTATCAGTTTTCATTGTTAAATGACTACAGTGTTAAAAATGCCCACAACTGTATTTTAGCACAAATGTCATGGTTCCAGAAGAGAGATGAGACGAGGACTCAAATGCAGGAAGATATGGGCATTTATTAATAGTAAAAATAAAACAAAACTACAACAAAAACTACCCAGAGGTGGAAAAACAGGCAGGCAGGCAGGCAGGCCAAGGCAGAGCACAGAACAGCAAGGCAAGGCAAGGCAAGAGGAACATACACACATATGACACTACTCTGAGATCAACATTAAACAACGAACCAGCACAGGACTGCAGACACTAGGAGAATAAATAGGGAGACTAACGAGGGAGACACAGGTGGAGTAACTGAAACACTAATGAGATAAGAAGGGCAGGGTCAGACAATAGACAGGAGAGCACATGGCACCAACAACAAACAACAAGCCATGTGCTCAAAACACACAGTGACATCTGGTGGCCAACTAGGGCACACCAGCAGAACCGTGACAACAAATGTGACCCTGGACCACAAAACCAGTCATAAGGGTCAATTTTTTTGAAATTGAGATTTATACATTATCTGAAAGCTGAATAAATAAACTTTCCATTGATGTATGGTTTGTTAGGATAGGACAATATTTGGCCGAGATACAACTATTTGAAAATCTGGAATCTGAGGGGGCAAAAAAAACAAAATATTGAGAAAATCGCCTTTAAATTTGTCCAAATGAAGTTCTTAGCAATGCATATTACTAATCAAAAATTAAATTTTGATATATTTTCAGTAGGAAATCTACAAAATATATTAATTGAACATGGTCTTTACTTAAGGGCCTAATGATTTTTGGCATAAAAGAAAAATCAAAAATTTTGACCCATACAATGTATTTTTGGCTATTGCTACAAATACCCCAGCGACTGGTTTTGTGGTCCAGGGTCACATATATAGGAAATTTACTAAATATCTTTATGGAACATGATCTCCACTTAATGTCCTAATGATTTTTGGCATAAAATAAAAATCAATAATTTTGACCCATACAATGTATTTTTGGCTATTGCTACAAATATACCCCAGCGACTTAAGACTGCTTTTGTGCTCCAGGGTCACAAATATCTACTAAATCGATATATCCTGCAGCCCAATTAAAACATGTACCTTCTGAAGATGAAGTATGAAATCCCTAGAAATAGTACTTGTTTATAAAATAAACAATATATAAATGTAGTCTACAACATATAGACAGCACACTGAGATTTGAACATTTTCTTTGCTGCAGCCACAGAAGCCGCTGATGGTGATGGAATATTGGTCTGGCTGGTTTGATGTTTGGGGGAAACCTCATCATGTTTTCTCTGCGCAAGGTAAAGAATCTGCCTCATCATGCCTCAAAGTGAGCATGTGGACATTGACCACCTAGAATGGACAATTTGTATCTAAGCTTACTTTCTGCATGACAAAATGCCATAATATATATGAATGTATGAAAAACAATCCGTTTGCCTTGATCCATTTCCTCTTGCCAGTATATATATATATTCTACTGTCTGATAAATTCTCTCTGCTTTGACATGTATTGTGTCTGCATCTCTTCTGTTATGACAGGAATGATCTCTATAGTGCGAGAGCTTCTGGATCGTGGCATCTCCATCAATTTCTACATGTTTCATGGAAGAACCAGCTTTGGATTCATGAACGGAGCAGTTGACTTGGGAACCTACAAACCACAGACGAGCAGCTACGGTTCAGTAGTTTTAATATTCATGACCGCTGGGACAGTGTGTACTACCATTCAAAAGTTTGTAGTCGCTAAGATAGTTTTTTTGAAGGAAATTAATTCTTTTATTCAGCAAGGATGCATTAAAATGATTAAAAGTGACAATTTATCCATTGTATTTCAAATAAATGCTGTTCTAAAACGTTCTATTAAACATCATCCCTTCTGCATCTCTCTTAGATTATGATGCTCCACTGACTGAAAGCGGTGATTATACAACCAAGTATCATCTCTTGAGGAGCCTGCTGAGCACCTACAGCAGTATGTTTCTACAAAGTCATCCCTGATTAGAATCTAGAATCTAGAGAATCTAATGGAGCTGAAGCACTCCGTATCTCTGTCCTTGTCTCTTGATGTCTGTTCGTCTCTATGACAGATGAGCCAATATCAGAGCCGCCAGCTGTGCAGAGCAGAAGAGCATATGAGCCGGTGGCTGTTACTCATTATATTTCTCTATGGGAGAGTCTTCAGTGTGCAGAAACAGTAAGAGCAATGTATCTCACTATTACATTCTTTCTCTCACTTCTTTACTTTCCCCAAAAATGGAACACAAATGAAGGTATTTGTTTAAATATTCCAACTTCAAAATGCGCATAAAAACATTGTAAAAGTATTCCACATGGATAGAGCAGTTTAGTCCAAGGCTTCTGAAGAGACATGATCACCTTATGTGTCGAACAGATTTAATTTAGGCTTTTATTCACATGTAAACATTGATCGACATGGGCTCATCGAAAATGTGAACAGAAGCTCAACTGTGCTTGCTTGACTTCACTGGTTTTTGCGCATCAAACATTCAATTCAATTCAAGTTTATTTGTATAGCGCTTTTCACGATACAAATCGTTGCAAAGCAACTTTACAGCAAATTAAGTTTCTACAATATTTAGTGGTAGCTTATCAGTGGTGACTGTCAGTTAATGTACATATGGCAGAAATGTACAGAAAAATCAATTAAAGACGTAATCAAACAGTTATACACTGTAGAATCTACATTTGTTGTATTTCTGATGTTATTTATTTTATCAGTGAAGAAATTCATAAAGTCATTACTATTAAACTGTGAGGGAATATTTAGATTGAGTGGCGTCTGGTTATTTGCTAATCTAGCCACTGTGCTAAATAAAAACCTTGGATTGTTTTGGTTATTTTCTATGAGTTTGTGGATAAACATCCATTTCATCAAAACTGACACATTATACAGATTTGTATCATTAAATATCTTGTTTCACTAGTGTCACATTAGGGAAGAATAATGGGTTTGCGAATGCTGCTTCTTGTTGAAAGGCAGTTCATGGTAAAAGAAAAAAAAAACTAGAAAGAGGAGAACACATTTGGCAAGAAATGCTCCCAAAATGACTTAAAGCCATTTGTCCAATAGCTTTTCAGAGCTGATGATCCTGTCAGCATGGAAAACCTTCCAGCAAACCACAACAATGGTCAGTCCTACGGATACACACTCTATCAGACTGACATTTATTCAGGTGGAGAACTCATCTCAAGGAACCATGTTCGTGACAGAGCTCTAGTAAGACCTTTTCCTATCAGTCTTGGCCTCCACAAAGGTTATTATTGATGATAATAAAGAACAAATTAAATCAAGGAGAGAATTGAATTCTAATTCATACTTTTTTTTGAAGGTATTTATTGACAGAGAACTCATTGGTGTTTTGGACTATAGAACACAGAAAGTTAAAATATCTCACAGTAAGGTAAGTATGATGCACTGTTGGTATATTAAAGTTTTACACAAACTTGAATTAAACTAAACTTGCCAAACAAACAAACCTCAAACTAAAATAAATAATTTTATGCAAACTACTTATTGCATAATAATAATACAATTAAAATATATATATATATTTTAACAAATTTTCTGTCTTTTTTTTTTATTACCAACATTCTTTTTCCTAAAACGTATTAATTAATCTTGTGCTAAATTCATTTTATGATGAATTATTGCGCATTTCCTTAATTTTGGTTCACAGAGTGAAAGGACTTTGAGTTTGCTTGTTGAGAACTGTGGACGAGTGAACTATGGTCCAGCTCTTGACAACCAACAGAAAGGTGTAGTAACAGTGTAATAAAAATGATCAAATATTGACATGGTTAAATGCATCTCACTGTACTTTAATAGATATGAACAGGAGTGTAGTGACTATAACAACACACTCATTCATTTTTATTATTATCCATATCAACACAGGGCTTGTTGGAGATATAACTCTAGACAATGTACCTCTAAAAAAGTTCACCATGCACTGTTTGGATATGAAGACCAGTTTCATAAACAGGTTCATTCTGAGTATTTTCCCCTGTCTTGTGTGTCTGTAATGCTATACTGACGTGAGTAACTTCAGCTGCAGGAGATACTGGCATAAATGGTTTATCTGGGGTTTAAGAACTAGTGTCATGTCTCACTTTAGTTACTAACTAAAGATATAATTGCTACAGGTGAAATGAATGAAAATGTCATCCTTTTTTTTGATCCTTCTGTGTCTACAATCTACTAATTATTCTCACATTTTCCTACTAAAAACATTATTAGGGTAAACAATGCTGATCATTTTTAAAAGCATAGGACAAAATTGAAATGAATAATTCACCCAAAAATTGCTGACAATTTACTTGCTGTCACCCATTGGAACAGATTTGGAGAAATTGAGCATTACATCATTTACTCACCAAAGGTTCCTCTGCAGTGAATGGGTGCCGTCAGAATGGGAGTCCAAACAGCTGAGAAAAACATCACAATAATCCACAAGTAATCCACACCACTCCAGTCCATCAGTTAATATCTTGCGAAGTGAAGAACAGTGTGTTTGTAAGAAATGAATCCATCATTAAGGCATTTTAACTTTAAAGGGGTCATATGATGCGATTTCAATTTTTCCTTTCTCTTTGGAGTGTTACAAGCTCTTGGTGCATAAAGAAGGTCTGTAAAGTTGCAAAGACTAAAGTCTCAAATCCAAAGAGATATTCTTTATAAAAGTTAAGAGTCAACCACACCCTCCTAAAACGGCTGCTTCTGGCCAAAATACAAGTCCATAATCCAGAATAATGCTTCCTCCAGTGAAAAAGTCCATCCCCTGTTGTCATCTCACATCAAAATCCACCCAAAACAAAACACTTGTAAACAGTGCTTAATCAGTTATAATCATATTTCTCTCCTGATTCAGATGAGATGATCACGTATAATAGTTTTATTTTAGCTGTAAGCAACATTTTCAAAACATCTTAATGATGAATTTGTTCATTGTAAACTCACAGCTTGAGGATTATTTGCGTTACCTGTGGATTATTGTGATGCTTTTATCAGCTGTTTGGACTCTCATTCTGACGGCACCCATTCACTGCAGAGGATCCACTGGTGAGCAGGTGAGCAAGTGATGTAATGCTACATTTCTTCAAATCTGTTCTGATGAAGAAACAAACTAATCTACATTTTGGATGGCCTGAGGGTGTGTAAATGTTTGGTAAATTTTTGGGTGAAATATTCCGTGAATCTCTCATTTATTGTTAGACTGCAGTCACTGAAATGGACATCTGTCGGTACAAAGCCCACCTACCCTGCGTTTTTCAGAGGATCCCTGGTAGTGGATCAGCCCACAGATACGTTTGTGAAGCTGCCAGTAAGAAATTCACCAAATTTCTGTACAGTTTTATTTCCTCGCGTTTGCTTTTCATCCTTGACTGACATGTTTGCTCATAGCCTTAAAAAACAAAAGACACAGTTGTTCTGTATTGTTGGCAGAATTGGAGTAAAGGAGTGTTTTTTGTGAACGGGCAAAATCTTGGACGCCACTGGTCAGTTGGTCCTCAGAAAGCCCTCTATATTCCTGGTCCCTGGCTCAGGAGTGGAGATAATGAGGTGACTGGCTGCATGTAAATATGTAGGCAAATAAACGCTTGACTGTGGTGAAGTACGACAAAAGCTGTCATTCCTGTCTGGTTCTAGACAATTAATTCTGCATTAATCAATACAAATTCTGTGTCTTCCTTTTGATCTTTTAGATGATTGTTTTTGAGGAACTCAAAGCTGCAGAAACAATCCATTTCGCTGAAAATCCAGAATACGGCAAGACAGTCGACGTATCTACACAACTGTTTTGCACCCTCATATGAAACACACCTGCGGTTTTACAATGAATCTCAGGCTTATATCCACCAAAACAGATCTGAACTTGAATTACTTAAGGCAAGACACCACAAGTGAAAAGAGTAAAAAGTTTGTAATAGACATCACTTCCCCAGTTGATTAAAGACAAGTTTTGTTTTGCTTTGTATTACAGGTTTTCTCAAATGTTATGTTTAAACATGCAAATGAGGCATTATCTGATTAAATATGTACTAATTTGCATCATTTTCCAGAACATAAGTCTTAACATTAGATACATTTCAAAATTGTTGTTTCATTTTCTTGACATATTGGAGTTAAGGGTTTTACAGATTTTGGATATCTCTTTTTATCACTCCATGAACCAAAAGCAACAAAATGGGAATTTCAACATGTTTTAAAGAATAAAATGTTATATAAATGAGGCTAATGATATATGAACAAACCCTGTAAAAACTCTAAACAGTAAACGCCTTCAGAATATAAACAAGAATAAAATGTTTGTAAAAACAAAGTTTTTTTACCAAGTTTTTGCACATAAAAATGTTTGGTGTAGGTAAGTGCTACTAATGTAGAGATTTGGCTCAGTGCAGAAGAAAAAGCTCATGGTCTTTAAAGATATGTATTATAATTAAAATCTACAGACACAAATAGATAATGTGTAATAAAGGCTTAAATGTGTATTTGAGATGTTTTCTTTCCATTAGTCTGAAAGAAGGCATGGAAGCAAAATAGGCTAAATATAAAAGAAAGACCATTGCATGTCAAAAATTAGTTTGTAGCGTCTTGCCTTTTAATATTCCTCCTGTACTAGCTATATTAACTGTAATTAATCATGGAGCATATAAATATGAACAACATGTATTACTAGCAAAAGGCAAGGCAAGGCAAGTTTATTTATATAGCACATTTCGTACACAATGGTAATTCAAAGTGCTTTACATAAAAGAAAGTAAAATAATCATAAAAAATAATCACAAAAATAAAACAAGGAATTTAAAAACTTTGAAAATGATTTAAAAATGGATTTAAAATGAATTTAAGACAGTAAGTATGTTATGATCGACAGTGTCAAATGCAGCTCTGAGATCTAGTAGTACCAGCACTGATATTTTTGCCAGGATCAGAGTTTAAGCGAATATAATTTATTATCTTAATGAGCGCTGTCTCTGTGCTGTGATGCGGTCGGAAACCAGATTGAAAATTGTCCAGGTATCCATTTGAGGTTAAGTATTTGTTCAGCTGATTAAAAACTACTTTTTCAATAATCTTGCCTATAAAAGGAAAATTTGATATTGGTCTATAATAGCTCAAAATGGTGTTATCAATACAAAAGGATTGTCTAAAATTTTATAACATGCTAGATGTAATATACTGTATAACCTGTTTAACAGCCTTATTCAGGCTACCCAAAGTAGTTGTCCAGAAAAGTCTTATAAATATCAAATATAATTTTTACTGACAAAGTAAAAGTTTTCTTAAGTGGAAGTTTTGCTGACATTTCACTACACAGCATGGAGTAAAATAACTGTTTCAGTGTCTTATTGTCTGTTTTTATGAATTATGGAAATTAAAAAGGTCCTAAAAAAGGTCCTTTGTTTTATTCTTTATTATTACAGATGGTTGTGTAATGTGCAATACATGTTTAAAGGCTGAGCTATAGGCAGCTGTCAAAGTTCAGAGGTTCTTTTGTTCGAACAGTGTTAGGTTAAAGGTCATTTCAGGGTCATTGAATGACACCGTATACATTTAAATAAATGTAAAAAACATATTTTATGCCTGCGTAATTACAACAAGACACTCTTAAATAATAATAATAAAAACAACCAATCATTGACACTACCCATGTGTTTCCTGGTGGTTATACAGTACGTTACTAGAGTAACAGAGAAACGTATCAGCCTTCGTTTGGATGACTGCGCTGTCAATCACGGTATGGCGCAGCCTGCTATTCTCAAAGAGAATCAACTGAGAGCGCTGAATGTGCAAGGACAGACAATTACGCAAATAGCGGAACAGTTGTTCCGCCTATTGCGTAGCTCCCTCTCTCTCTCGGTTCATTCAGTGCTTTCTGTTTGTGTTCCTGACGCCGTCAATAGGAGTGCATTCATCGGCCTCAGCAGCAACTGGAGCTGGGGAGGAAGAGTTGGCAGGTACAGTGTTGTCTGAGGCCATAACAACATCAGACATGACAGCGTGTTGAATAATGAACGCCGTCTCGTCATTTGTCCACGGGAAAAGTCGACTTTGAAACCCACGACATTGTTAGCGGCTTGCTGATTCGCTTGTTTTCCTGCATTTGCTGGACAGATTTCTAACGGGACAGGTGGACATTAGGTCGTAAACCACCAACCCACTTTAGCGATGGACATTTCTGTGGTTTTGGGCTGCTCTCTGGGTGCTGTCCTTGGGGGTGTGATCCTTGCATCTTATAAACTGGGCCTACTTTATCAGCTATTTCATAAGGTATGAAACATTGTAACAAATCTGCATTATAATATGTAAACATTACACAACGTAGTTTGACAGATATCTATCTATCTATCTATCTATCTATCTAGTAGTGACTTTCACAATAATAAAACATGCATGTTTAATAACCATACAAGAATTGTAAACTATCAGGTGAAGAAGCACAGTTTTGCACAAGGATGTGTGCCAGGTGTACACGCATATGGCTACTTTTGCGTAACAACATCAGCAGGACTTGGGTTATTGTTGATTTATTTATTTTCAACAAAACAAAAGGTGCTGTAATGCTCTAATAGCAGGCCTGCTGTCACCTGGCCATGCTCCAACACTAAGCAATTTTTCACCTATTAAGCATTTGTATTGCATTGCCAGAAATGTATATAACAGCCTATGGTTTGTTTGTAAGGATTAAGTAAACAAGTAAAACCGGTAATGAGCGTCTCTGCACAAACTCTGTCTAGTTTCTTTTTTTTGGAAGAACAAAGAAACAAAGTAAGATTTGACTGGCATTAAATTTTTTTTTAACATGCATATATTTTTATTTTAAAATTTCCAAAGTCAAATGATAGCTTTGTGTGAAAACAGATTGAAATGAAAGTTTTTACTTACTGATAACATTCAGCTCCAGTGAGCTGCTAACTTCTCTGAGTGGACTGTGTGAGTTGAATTCAAAAATCAAATCAGTCTGTTTCGGGAACAAATTATTCATAGTTTTTGAAAATGATCGACTGATCCATTAAGAAAGATCTGACAAATGCTGCATTAATTATTAAAGTTGGCATGAAATGAAAATTCACCTTTTTTTTTTAAATGCATGCATTTCAGATCTTAGCTGTAGCTGTAGATCTTCTTGTGATCTTTTTGACCACACAATGTATAATCAAAATGTCATAACTAAAAATGACAGACTTCTCTCTGGTGATGTATGCAGAAGTTTTCCAATCATTTAGTCACTTAAAACTGCTCCTGCAAGCTCACTTTCATCTGCCTTCACTTTTGATTGCAGCACCTGCGTCTCAACATCCAATCAACAACCGATTCATAGAACCAAGTCCCGCCCTAATTTTTTCTGTCACACTTAGATGCACTGAAAAAAAAAATTGGTGTATAAAGTTATCAATTTAGTAAATTTCACAAATATTTTCAAAAAAAATTGAGCAATTAACATTGCATTAAATATGAAATTTTGAAGTAGAAAGACTCAAATGTACTCCAATAAACGTAATTTTATTTACAACTTCGAAATATCTTTTTTTTTTTTTTTGTAGTGTGTACGTCACAATATGAATGAAAATATCTGTTGCTACATCCGTTTCATTGCAACTTTAATATTCATCATTCACAGACTGAGAGACAGAGCCCTCGACATGGAGGAGAGAGTGTGGCGGATGTTTTGCGAGCTCATGGGGTCAAATTTGTCTTCACGTTGGTGGGAGGACACATCTCACCCATCCTGGTGGCCTGTGAGAAACTGGGCATCCGCATTGTCGACACACGCCACGAGGCCACAGCTGTGTTTGCTGCCGATGCCGTAGCAAGACTTTCCGGTAAGACTGAATCAAACAACAGAAAAGCGGACGCATCATGTTAGAAGAAGTAGGAGAAGCTGATAATCTTTCGTTTTGCTGATATAGGTACAGTTGGTGTGGCTGCAGTGACGGCGGGGCCGGGACTGACGAATACAGTGACTGCGGTGAAGAACGCTCAAATGGCCGAATCACCTCTGCTGCTGATTGGTGGTGCCGCTGCTACTCTCTTACAGGTCAGGAAGTGCTGTACAGACTATGAGTCACGTGCACTTCATGCGCATGTCACCTGCATGTTTGCTCTCTGCTCTGGTTGACTTATACCTCTGTAACTGCCTTATCTTTCTTCATAATTCTATCTGTGTCTTGTGTAAACACTGGATTTTATCTCAACTCCAGAGTAATTCTTGGGGAACTAGCCTTGAACAATGATAGCAAGGATTTGATTTTTAAAATAAAAAAAAAATTATTTACCCAAAAATTTTGCAATCATTTACTTGACCCTCTTGTCATTCCAAACCTGAATGACTGTTTGGTAACTAACCAATGGAAGCAACCAAAAGTCACAGACAATGAAAAATATAACGATTATTATAACTTTATAGTTGTAGTTTTCGACATTGCTGTGAACTGGCTTTTAATGATTTGAATTTTAGTGAAATAATTGTTGGGTGTCAGCTGCATCATACTCTTTATTCATTGGTCATTCATTAATATTATGTCTGATGGTTTCTTTGCAGGGTAGAGGTGCACTACAAGATATTGACCAAATGTCCCTCTTCAAGCCTCTCTGTAAGTTCTGTGCATCAGTGAGGACCGTGAGAGAAATTGTTCCCACTGTCAGAAGAGCCTTGGCCATCGCACAGTCTGGCACACCAGGTACAGCTGCACTGAAATTTACTCCTACCTGCAAACTTTTTTCCTTTCTGTGAAATTTGCCATTTTGACATTGAAACATTCTATTAACAAGATTTGTGTGTTTTTGGTGGGTAACATTATACGAATTGAAATATATATATATATATATATCATGTTGAAATACTGCCCTGCGGCCCAGTCTCCGAAGGGAGGGGATCATGCTCTGCTTCAGTATGTCACAGTACATGTTGGCATTCATGGTTCCCTCAATGAACTGTAGCTCCCCAGTGCCGGCATATATAAATATATATATGTATACTTTTTTTTTTTTCCTGTTCAATTCGTAAAATGTTATTCACCAAAAACAAAAATTCCTTGGATTTGCACAAATCATGTTAATAGAATGTTTCAGTGTCAAAATGGCAAATTTCATACATATATGGGTCAAAGACGAAAAAGGGTTTAATACTGCTTTAAATTGTTGTTGTTTTTCCAAAAAAATAATAATAATTAAAACGTTTTCCCTGATTTACAGAAGAGACCCACTAAAATGTCATTCAGTGTAACAATCTTGTCAGGCATATTTACAACAAAAATCAATTTATGACATTAAAAAACTAATTACTTTCACCCCAAATACTAATTAGTTGTTATTTTACATTTTTTAAATTTGCCACTATCCTAGGTTTTGCCCATTGGTCAGTAAGAATTTTTTACTCATTTAAAACAATCAAATTTAATATGCTCCCTTATTCTTTTATATATTTTAATATGTACAGGTCAGAATAAGCATGCTGTTTGAATTTTTACATAAATATTGCGTTACACTGAATGACAATGTAACATTATTTCAACCAAATT
>NW_015640466.1:51658-58395 GCF_001515625.1 Sinocyclocheilus rhinocerous
ATATATTTTAATATGTACACGTCAGAATAAGCATGTTGTTTGAATTTTTACATAAATATTGTGTTACACTGAATGACAATGGAACATTATTTCAACCAAATTTTGACATTTTATTCTCCAAAAACTTATTTGAAACCTTAAAAGTAGACACTTTACTTGCATTTAATGTGCTTTCTGTGGACATATAATAGCTTTTGTAAATTTCTTTTGATGCGGACATCTTAATGTCTTTTACCCATATACATTCATACACACACACACACACACACACACACACACACACACACACAGAAAACAACAGTAATCTTGCAAAATGTTATTACAATATCAAATAATGGTTTCTATTTTAATATCCTTTAAAATATAAATTACTACTTTGATGCAAAGCTGAATTTCCATCAGCCATTACTCCAGTCTAAAGTGTCACATGTTCCTTAAGAAATAATCATAATATGCTGATTTGTTATTAGAATTATCAATGTTGGCAACAGTTGTGCTGCCAAATATTTTTTTGGAAACTGCAATACTTTTTTCAGGATTCTTTAATGAATAAAAAGTTAAAAAGAATAGCATTTATTCAATATATAAATCTTTTCTAACAATTTAAATCTTTGCTATCACTTATCAATTTAACACATCCTTGCTGAATAAAAGTTTTAATTTCTTTCAAAAAAAGAAAGAATAAAAATGTACTGACCCCAAACTTTTGAACAGTAGTGTATATTGTTAGAAAAGATTTCTATTTTAAATAAATTATGTTCTTTTTAACTTTTTATTCATCAAAGAATCCTGAAAAAAAGTATCACAGCTTCCTAAAATAGAAAAACGTTACTTTACATCATAATAATATTTCACAATATTACATTTTTTTCCTGTATTTTTGATCAAATAAATGCAGCTTTGATGAGCATAAGAAACTCCTTTAAAAAAACATTAAAAATCGTTCTGATCCCAAACTTTTGAACGGTAGTGTATATAATTTAATAGTAATTAATTTGAATAAAATATATAATTTCTCCTTTTCTCAAGCAATTGTTTAAATGAGGAAATGTGAGGTTTGGCTTTTTTTTTCTTCTTTCAAACTTGTATTATTTGAACTGTTTAAATTGTTTTGAAATTGTTAAATTTTTTTTTTTTTTTTTTACCAGCATTTCATAGTATAGGATGTTGACATAGACTTTGCAATTGTTTCAAAATCATTTTACCAAAAGCTTCTACTGCTGATTCCAATATTTTTTAAAAGAAGAATTAAAGAGTATTAATGAATATTATTTGTTTAATTTGACACAAAGTATGTAATTATAATTATGCAAATAATTATTAGATAACCATCACTTTTTTGCACCAATCCAGAGTTTTCAGATATGTTACTACAGCACAGATGATGCAGTTTTTATCTTATCTCATTGAGCAAATTGAATTACATTTATAAATTATATAATTATATGTAAATGAGAGCTGTTTGTAATTCTGTGAGTATAATTCTACAGTATTTCTTTGATTTTTTTTTTTTTTACAGGCCCAGTGTTTATAGAGTTTCCCATAGACACACTGTACCCTTACCATGTGGTGGAGAAAGAGTTTGCCCCTAAAAACACTCCCAAAGGCCTGATGGGGAAAATCATTGCATGGTATAAACATTTTTCACTATAGGCTTGCTGTGATTGTCGGTGTTTACGGTGTTACCGGTGTTAAGACGCAACACCGATTACGTCACTTGCCCACCGTGGCACCACCCCCCACCATCTTTTAGATTTTTTATAGTAATAAAAATCATTTAGTTCAGTTAGATAACAGACACTACAATTGAAAACTGAACGTGGCTGCTCAATGCAGCGTGCCGAACGACAGTCGCATCACAGATCAGCAGCAGCAGTCAGATTTCATTTATCATGTGAGGAGAGTGAGTTGAGCTGACCGACAAGAAGAGTGAGGTGAGACAGACAAGACCATGGCGGAAGATTTAGTTTCAAAACGAAATGCAAAAGCGCCTAGCTGTTTGGCAATATTTTAGATTTTGAAAAGCCTGTTGACTTTTGCTGTTTATCTAAGATAATTTTGTAAGTTTTGTAAGTCGTTTCTTATTTATTTTGTACCACAGTGTTAGCTGATTTTTACTTTATTTAAACTTTGTGTAATTTATTTATTTTATTTATCAAGGTGTATGCAGTGCCTCCAAGCGTTCTTATTCGTTTTGCTAATAAACGGTCTGTTTCTTATTTATTTGGTTCCACAGTTTGCTTATTTTTTTACATTTAAACTTTGTGTAAGTTATTTATTTTATATTAGGCCTATAGCATGGTGTATTTTTATTCGGGTTGGTATTTTTATTCGGGTTGTTAACAAAAGTTCTACGTTTAATATAAGTGAGTTTGTGAGTTTTGCAAGTGACGCCGAATTGCCGCTAATTCGTAAGTGAAAGTAAAATGCGCACAGGCATTTACAAGCTATTTAAAAGCGAAGGAAAGCGAGGAAAAGAGGGAAAACCCTAACGAACCCCACCCCCCCGGTGATATCGGTATTACCGGTGTTGTCACACGTCAGTTAACCGGTGGGAAAATTTCCTAACCGTCACAAACCTACTATTCACATACTATTATTCCTGCACATGATCTTGTTATTAAATGACAAATGGTGTTTTTTAATAACTGTCTTTAGCATGACTGAAACAACTGTCGCTCTTGTCATCCCATAGGTATCTCCAGAATCATTTATCAAACTTGTTTGCTGGAGCTTGGGAGACATGTGATCTGTCCCCACTTCCTGTTCACATCCCACACGCCACAGAGGATGAGGTGAAACTTGTCTACCCTGTTGTGCCATATATAGTATTGGAAGTTAGACAGTAGATGCAACTGATCATGTTAATGATAATGATACAAGATTTTATCAGCATCATCATCCAGTCTCAATATAACACATAACATAAACTGCACCAGGGGCCAGTTGCATAAAGAAAGGCCCCAGTAAAGAAAGCTCAAGAAATCTGAAGGGGAAATGTTGAAATGTTGACTTTTGCCCCAAATACAGAAGATAAGATCACATTGCACTTGACTGGCTCTTCACCCTTGACTCTTCCCAGGTCCAAAGGTGTGTGGAATTGGTGAGCAGAGCCAAGAAACCTGTCATACTGTTAGGCAGTCAGGCAACATTGCCCCCTACACCAGCAGATGATGTCAGGTAAATTGAGTAGCCGACTAGCCGTCTCTTCAGATGTTCATTGAACAGTTCACGGGTCACATTGTCAGGTCTGTGAACCTCTGACCTTTGGGTCAGCAGTCCAGATTTACCCACTACAACTCTCCTGTAAATTAAAGTAATGCTGGCATATTACATGAATTCATACATTGCCAGTCAAAAATGTGGGCGCACCTGCTCAAAGACATAAAAACTATGAGATAAAGTGTGAAGAATAAGAATTCTGTTGTGAACAAAAATGCTAAATACATCAATACCATCCATATAAATACATCAATACCATTTAGTGTCACAATATTTTGTCTAGATTCATGAAATCATTATTGCATTAATGTTTTAAAGAAAAAAATTGTTTTTGTAAATGCACAGGCACAACTGTGTACATTTATTTACAAATGACATTTCACGTATTTCAGTGTAAACTTTAGATCAAAAGCATTTCTAAGATCCTAAGAAACATAAATTGAGTATGTGTGTCCAGACTTTTGACTTTTGGTACTGTATATATAGATTACATTGATCAGGCAATACATTTGGTTTCTAAGTCCAAATCAACAACAGCCAGTGATTTACATGATTGATCAAAAGCACCCATAACTCATGACTGAAGTCAATTTTTAGATTTTTAGTTTTTTTTCTCTATGCTTCTGTCACAGAAAGGCCTTAGAATCTTTAGGCATTCCCTGCTTCCTGGGTGGAATGTCCCGAGGGATGCTGGGAAAGAACAGCCCACTGCACATTAGACAGAACAGGAGAGATGCCTTGAAAGAGGCTGACCTTGTGCTGCTGGCAGGTGGGAAACATGGCCACCTACTGAACAGCTGGAATATGTGCAGAACCCTAGGTTTTGCATAGTTGGGGCCCGAGCACCGCGGTGCAAAGACCCTATTGGAATTGCTCCGTTTATTAGTTCTTGTTCCTGAATGTGTTTGTTTTGGTGCATAGGCACGGTGTGTGATTTCAGACTGAGTTACGGAAGAGTGCTGAACAGACAGAGCAAAATCATCGCCGTTAACAGAGACAGGAGTCAGCTACTAAAGAACTCGGACATGTTCTGGAAGCCAACAGTGGCCATTCAAGGTGAACAACTACATTTTACTTTAACATAGTATGTTAAAAAACATAAAAATGTAACTATAACATAAGGTGATAAAATAAATTTTTACAGTTAGCAGATTTTTGCACAAAACAATGAGCAAATAAATTTACATTAAAGTGCCCATATTATACTAATTTACAAGATCCTAATATTTCTGCTAGAATACATTTACATCATTTAAAGTAAAAAAACTAAACAAAAAAACATTATTTTTCTCATACTGTGCATTTTTGCAGCACCTCTTTTCACCCTCTGCCTGAAACGCGGTGTTTTTTTACTAATAACTCAATAAGCAGTGGCTTAAATGAATCAGTGAACTAATTCACTACAATGAAACTTTAAAGATATATCATGTATCCTGTTATGTAACAAGGTTTTCTTTCCCAACTTATTCAGGCGATGCTGGTTCTTTCCTCCTGCGTCTCTCAAAAGCCCTGAAGGGACACAGATGTCCAGAGGAATGGCCTAGGAGCCTGAAAGAGGGAGATGCCATCAAAGAGAAAGCTAACAGGTAATCTTACCTCTGCTGCTTGGGTTCATGGTCTCTGGAAAAAGAATCAGGCCTACACTACATGGCCAAAAACATATAGACAACCAAACATTTGGCAATATTCCCTCCTGTTAATTAGAAGGGATGTCTGTCCATATTCTTTTGGCTACGTTTGATGTTATCTACCCATTTAGTTTCTCATAATGCCCATGATTGCCTTCAGAGCAAAAGCGGATGAGAAGACAGAGAGGCATTTGAACCCTCTGAGTGTTTTGCATCGTGTGGATGAGCTCTTGGCTGAGGACAGCATCATAGTGGCTGATGGGGGTGATTTTGTCGGCAGTGCTGCATATATCATGAGACCACGAGGCCCGATCCGCTGGCTGGACCCAGGTTAGAGGCAGAGCCGTCACACAAGAACCCAGTGTTAAGTCTTTAGACTGTGAGCATTTGAACAACTTTAAAAGAATCCACAAAAAAATCAGATTCCATAGAATAGAATAGAATTATCCTCTATCATGTCTGAACTTGTGAATTTTTAAAAAAAAGTTTGTTAAATGCTCCCAGTTAAGCTGACTCAGGCTTCTTTGAATTTACATACATTTTACATACTGTTCATACACATACATTTTAAGCTTCATTACACAGACTTATCCATTTTATCCATTTAAAACAAACAAAACCTATATATTAAAAATATATCAATATCTCTTTAGGAGAGGGTATTTTATAAACAGTTTATAACAAAAGTTAAGTGTCTGCCTGGAGAAGAGACATTTGTCTTTGACAAGTGACAATGTGAACATCTCATTTATTTATTTATTTATTTGAAATCATTTTTGAACTGGGTTAAAAACATATAGTATGACATCTAATATATAAGATGACAAGTTACAATTCAAGACAGGTAGTTTTAAGAAATATAGTTTATTGAATGGTTTAAAGAGACAGAACTGTTACACTGATCTTTTATAGATTTTATTGATTATCTTAGTTATATTAACTTACTTCAGCTGCCTTAAGTGTCCAGCTGAGAAGGGAGATGATGATGAAGATGACATTTCGAAAAAGTAGTCATACGTATAAGACTACCCAAAACTTAAATGTCAGTTACTAATACACAAACCAGTCATTTCCACTAAAAAAGAACAGAGAACCGCATTCAGATCGCTTTCCATAATTTGCACCACTGAAGTCTCTACTTTCAGGTCAGGGAGCTCTCCTTCCAAATCTCACTAGCCAATGAGTGTAGACTGCTGTTAAGCCTGTCCACATGAGATTTTTGTGCCGTAATGGTGAATGAAACGTTGCAGAGCATAAAAACTTCGAAAGCGTAATAGAATTGTGGCAGCAGATTCATAATCCATGATTTTGACATTTTATTTGAATAACATGTTTATTTTTGCCATTCAATGTTTTCATTTTCTGAGTGATTTTATAGTTTTGTAAATTTCTTGAAAAGTTACGTTTAGTTTTGGTACAAATCTAATTCCACAATAATCGCTAGCTTTGACAAATCCACTCATAGTGTTTGTGTTCATCATGACTTGTGGCTTGTCTTTGCACCAGGGGCCTTTGGGACTCTGGGTGTTGGAGGAGGGTTTGCTCTTGGAGCAAAGCTTTGTCGACCTGAGTCTGAGGTAAGGTCTTAATGTCAGTATGAAATAAAAAAAAATTTTTTACATTAAAGGGGTCATGCTAAAAAGACGTTGCTAAAAAGAACATTATTTGGTGTAATGAAATGTGTTTATGCGGTTTAAGTTTAAAAAAACACATTATTTTCCACATACTGTACATTATTGTTTCTCCTCTATGCCCCGCCTTTCTGAAACGCGTCGATTTTTACAAAGCTCATTGTTCTGAAAAGTAGGTGTGCTCTGATTGGCCAGCTATCCAGTGCGTTATGATTGGCCGAATACCTCAAGCGTGAGACGGAAATGATACGCCCCT
>NW_015640466.1:59571-59875 GCF_001515625.1 Sinocyclocheilus rhinocerous
AAAAACACATTATTTTCCACATACTGTACATTAATGTTTCTCCTCTATGCCCCGCCTTTCTGAAACGTGTCGATTTTTACAAAAGCTCATTGTTCTGAAAAGTAGGTGTGCTCTGATTGGCCAGCTATCTAGTGCGTTGTGATCGGCCGAATACATCAAGCGTGTGACGGAAATGTTATACCCCTTACCATACTGTGATGCTGTGTCCCGGCCGGAGCGAAGAGACAAAAACATTAAAACCCATTATAAACGAGGCATTTGTTGCATCCAGTGGGGACATAATTAAGGATTATAATGACTTATA
>NW_015640466.1:60152-72049 GCF_001515625.1 Sinocyclocheilus rhinocerous
GACATGTGGGGGCGTGTTTAAACGAGGCGTTTTAGGAGGGCGTGGACGAGTCTTTAACTTTTATAAAGATAATCTCATTGGGTTTGAGACATTAGTCTTTGCAACTTTAGGGATCTTATCTATGCACGAACAGCTTTTAACACTCCAAAGAGAAAGGAAAACTTGAAATTGCATCATATGACCCCTTTAAATATTTTTTTTTTCATTCAGAGCACCAGTTTAGTCACAATACAGCCTTAGTCACGTTATTGGGGTGCATGTAAACAGCCAATATCTTGTTGACAGGTATGGATCGTTTACGGCGATGGTTCCCTCGGATATAGCGTGGCTGAATTTGATACCTTCACACGCCACAAGGTAGCAACTTTAACATACGTAACAAGCCCTTTCAGCACTGATTTTAACTTTTACAGCATCAAGTTCAGAATGTATTAAAAAATGTGTGTTTTGTAAAAATGCTAACCTTGTCTAGGTCATCCAAACCCATAAGACTTTCGTTCATCTTCAAATTACAAATGAAGATGTCTGAAATGACGAAACTAAGAGATTTCTATCCATGCACTGAAAGTCCATTGAAACTTTGGCATTCCAAAAAGTTCATAAAGATATCATAAAAGTAACCAATATGAATTGAGCCGTTTAATCCAAGTCTTTATAAGAGATACCACCACATTATGTGATGAACGGATTTATTTTAGGCTTTATCCAGTACATTGATCAACAAAGCTCAACGGCAGCTCAACCGTATATGCTTGACACTCAAGAACAAACCTCAGTGGTTCTTGCAGAAGCTCAAATGAGCGCAAGAATGTATGTGCGTTGATCAATATGTATATGTGAATAAAAGCATAAATGAAATCTGTTCGTCATTTGAAGCGTTTGTTTCTCTTGGATTACACCAGTTGATTGATATGGATTAAGTTTATGTCTTCACAGACTTTCAGTGGAGTAATATTAAAATCATAAGAGAATATTACAAATATTTTCATTTGTGTTCTGAAGAACAAAATGTACATTGTAAATTTGTTTGTTATAACCAACTTGGATATTTTCTGTGGAAACCTGGAATATGCCTTCAAAAACATCCTCGCTGTGGCTTCTATCTGCTTTTCTCTTGAAAACTTGTAACGACTCCCTTGTCATCTCACGTCAGACCCCAGTGATCGCTCTGGTGGGAAATGATGCATGCTGGAGTCAGATCTCCAGAGAACAAGTGCCTATGCTCGGGAGCAACGTAGCCTGTGGTCTTGCTTTTACAGGTGAGAGGCTTTGGCGCAGCCATTAAATGGTTGTTCACTGCATGTTTAAATGTCAATGCTATGTTTAGAATCTGCAGTCTTCTGAATGTCCACAAAAATGTTTCGTATTATGATTAAGCTCTTTTCCAAAGGGAAATATTGTATGTTGATCATTCATAGTGATGAGTTGCATCACATGCTGTTCTGCTTGCAGATTATCATATTGTAGCCGATGGTTATGGGGGCAAAGGTTACCTGATTGGCCGAGAGGATGAGTCGCAACTTGATGACATCATTAAAAAGGCACAGAAGGAGTGCAGAGAGGGAAAGGCCATTCTGCTGAACGCTCTGATCGGAAAGACCAGCTTCAGGGAAGGTTCAATCTCAGTTTAGAGAGAAACACTGTGCACCATCCTGCCTAGATACCCAAAGTCTTTCTTGTGTTGTAATGCTTAAAATATACCACAGGACACACACCCTTATATGGATTCAGCTGATTTTTGAAAAGAGATCAAAGAAACATATCTGATGTTCAAAAACATTTCTTCTGTTATGTTGTGACTAATGCAATGTTCAAAGCAAAACTCTCAAGAACATGTCTCGGTCATAGTTCATCCCAAAACCAAAAATAAGTAAATGATATGATGTTTAAAGAAAATTAAGCCTGTGTTTCGGATCATTATGATTTTTTTTATGTATGACTACATTTCCCCCCAACTCTCATTAACTTAAAACAAAAAAGGGAGAAAATAATGTATTTTTATATACAGTATATTATATTGTATATATATTTATATACAATATATAAATACTATATATTATATATTGTATATATATTTTATATACAAGTATTTATATACAGTGGTAGTATTTCTTGTTCTTTAAATTATGCTAATTTTGAAAAAAGTTACATACTGGGCAGTATGTAATATTACATATTGTACAGTAATAAAAATAAATATTAATAAATATTCTCATTACTGTACTATTTTGGGCTGAAATGTGAGCTTGGACATTTTTTGCAAGTACTTCTTTAATTGAGCTGAATCCATTTCAAGATTAACAGTGTGATGGTCCAGTAAATTTTGATTGAAATATTATTTTTGAAACTCGCATTAAGAATATATGACTATATATGACATAACACTAATGCAATAATGGAAGACTTGCTTGTGTTGTGTAAAGGCTTGCAGGATTGAATTTTTTCTGCTTTATACAGTGGAGTGCCTGTAATTACTGAATGTTAAACTGATCTTGTTCAGAATCAAATTTGCTAGAAATAATTTTCAAAGAACGGCATCTGCAGCTATTTTGGACATTAATATTTCACTAAATAATGAATCAAATGGGTCTATGTTTGTTTATCTAGAAATATCAATCTAAACCAAAGTAATATCCTAACAAATACTTGGAAATGCAGTCCTGTTTTTGATGCAGTATCACACCTGGATATACCATAATGCCTCTCCTCGGTTTGTGATTGATCACTTCAGCATCACCCACAAAATGACCATTTGGATATGGCTTCATAATTGATCGACATTTGTTGATGTAATAAAATCTCTAAAGAACAGTCCTACAATTGTTGTTTTTTTCCCTCAAGACATGAACCACTAGATGTCAGGCTCTGTCAGACAAACTATATATCTACTAACCCATGAGGAATCATTCATCAGCTAGTAGTAAATACTAACGGTGTTAAAGTAATTCTGAAGAATTTGGAAAAAAAAAAGGCTGATAGGACTGTAAGAATGTTACCTCCAAATCCCAAGAAACAAAAAACAGCAAGGCCATCACTTTTGCATCTGCTCATGCCCAGAAATCACTGCGGATTTATAAAGATAAACACACTCATGACTTGTCTGATTCCAAAGTCCTATTAACTAGAGTTACCTGTTTAATTTACATTATGTTGATTTTCATGTGCAGTCAGTGAGAAGCAATCAAATACATGGCCAGTGGGTGAAAAGAGAGAACACTAGAGGAAGAAGGTACTGAAAATAAGGATGCTCTCCTGTCTCTGCGCAAGAAGCTATAAAAAAACTTAAAGCTTCATTAACCACAGGCACATCATGACCTCTCCAGAACAGAGCATGCCTTGCTATTAACCCATTCACTTTTTTATTGTAGGCAGCATTTGAATGGGAACATATCCTACTTTCACTGAGACTGAACCGCTATAAAAGAAGCAACTTACAGACTTGAGCTCTTTCTTCAGCCATCTGCCATTGAGTTGCATGTTTGCAAATGCTATAAATTATTATATTATATTATGTTTATAAAACAATACAATTTTTAATGATTTTGTTTCTAAATGATTTTGTAAACATATCAGATTTTTACCAAAGGGCAGAACATTAAACACTATTTATCCAATATCCAATATTATTTAATATATACACAATAATAATATTTCTTCTATTATCAACATGATTAAATATCTCACTTTATTGTTGTCAACTAAGTTACTAATACAACACCCCCATGTAACTGAGCAATAGTTTGTCCCCAAACCATCTGACCTGCATCACATGATCGCATTGCCTTTCAGTGACAGACATTTTGAAAACAAATTGGTAAGTGGATTCTAATTTTGTTTAATATTTCATTGATAATAGTTCATATAGTGAGATTACATTATAGTATGTTATTATACAAAAAATGCCATGTGTCTGACCAAAAATAAGACTAGAATGTCAACTAGGCTACCTGTCAACTATGTTAGTCATAGACTTGTATCAGTATAATTTGTTATTATGTTTTAAGCCTAACTATACTTGTCGTAGTTTGAGTGTAACTTGCATTACTGTTCATAGTGGGGTCTGTACGATTTGTGAAATATTATTGGAATAAACAGAAACCGTTTTCTATTTGAATTATATATCTTAAAATGGAATTTATTCCTGTGATGCAAAGCTGTATTTTCAGCATCATTACAGTCTTCAGTGTCACATGATCCTTCAGAAATCATTCTGATATGATGATTTTCTGCTCAAGAAATGTTTTATGTAAAACAGTTGCGCTGCTTTATACACTTTATTCAGGATTCTTTGATGAATAGAAAGTTAAATGAACAGCAGTTATTTGAAATAGAAATCTTATAAATGCCTTTATTGTCACTTGAATGTATCCTTTCTTACTGACCCCTAATTTTGAGCGGTATCTCCAGTAAAGTACAAAAAAGTAAATAATCAACACTTTCCATGATTTCCATAGATGTCAGCAGCAGAGAAACAGCGAAGATGCTGATCCCTCAAGAAGGGCACAATATTTAGAAAAGCAAAGAGGCCTGGTACAGACTAATAAGACACGGAAATGTGAAACCAATCGCAGAGTTGAGTGAGAGCGAGAAACAAAGCAAAAGAGACCAATGGAGAAAAGCACAACAGAGAAGACGACAAAGAAAGCGTGATTAGTCCAACAGACAGCCATGAACTTGAACAGCCGCCTACAGAATCAAGGTAGAAAGCTGATTGTCCTTTTTTTCATTTTATATATTGATATTTTATATTAAAAAAATGCGTCTAGAAAAAAACATAAATTATTTATTGGAGCTTTTTAAATGTAAATTTCTACTCTGGTCGACTATTAGGTTTAAGTGTGTGTGTGTGACAGTATCAGTCTGGCGGATTAAACCCATGCGCACGCGGGGGCACGCACATCCGCTGTGTTGCGCGGACTCATGTAACGTAAAGCCTCAGCTTGTGTACAGAAGGATTCGCAGAGGAAAGTCTCTGGACAGGTACTTCTCTAAAGGCTGAACTGATTCATTCAAGGCCTTCAGTATTTTGGACTCTGAAGGCTGACAGGCACTGATACCCTACTGATACAGAGATCTTATATCGGAAGCCGCTTAAGAGTTTGTTCGATAAAAAAGAGAGTTTGCTTTTAGTGTTTTGTTTTATCATTAGTAAACGCCTCGAGCAAATTTAAGAAAGTACTCGGATCCTCATTTTTTCATCTGTTCATCTGGGTAAGTCGTGTTTTAAGATACCCTTTTTGTCGTTACTTTATTTTAGTCGTTTGATGTAACTGTTAGCGAATTGGTAAATCTCCTCTTTTCCGTTATCTCGCCTTTCCAGTTGAACGAATTGTAACTTAAAGTATACAATTTATTATTATTATTATTATTATTATTAGTCTTGAAGTTTGGAGATTAAATAATATCCATATAGACAATAGTGTAATATTAGCCTGCATGCTAAAGCTGTATTGTATCACACATAGGGAACAAAAGCAACAGGTGACTGAAGGCTTCAAGTAAACGCCCCCGCTAAAACAACCAAAACATGTTATATAATAATAATTATGCTATTAGTACTCGTAATGGATTGGATTCATGATTAACAGAAAATAAAGTTATTAGTTTATAATAATTTGATTATTTGGCGTTAAAAATGCATCTGTAGCTAGCCTGTTAGCTTGCTAGCTCGAGGATGTCTGGTCAGTGTTTGTTGTAGGTTATGATTGATTTTTTTGGGCCCTTTATGTGCACCCGAATCTGTCTGGCATGATTTTGAAAGAAAAACAAAGAGAAAACGGAAAGAAAAGAGATATGCCCTAACATCTTTTAGCTCCCGAGTGAAGTATTTACAACAAATCACTGCAGCATCTTCAGATTTCTTCCTTGCATCATGAGCATGTAAATCCTCTGAAACCTGTTCCTCCAGACACAGGAGAGTAAATCTCTTTCAGTGTCAAGATGGCAAAGGACAATTAATTCAGTTAAGCTTTATTAACCTTCTAAATGAGCACTTGACATTGGTCTAATTAATTCCTACTAACAACACTAATCTTAAATTCACTAGGTTTATATATAGTGAAATTATGTTATAAAACTGTGTAATACTATGTAGTATTGCGTATAAATGAATTCTATCTCTATCTATCTATCTGTCTATCTATCTGTCTGTCTGTCATCTGTTGTAGTTGTATAGCCTTTTGGTCAATATTTGTTGCTTTATAAATGAATTGTACTTAGGGATCTTTGTTTCTCAGGAGTCGAATGGCCTCTGTTGTTACAGTAAAGACAGAGAAGCGTCCTTCCCATGGCTCTGAGGATGGCGACACAGTGGCTAAGAAGGCTAGGTATGAAAACAACAGATGTTCGTGTCTTGCTTTGCTGCCAGCACATTCCCAGGGCGAGCCAAATATTTTTCATTGAAGTCAGCTCCTGTTTGCTGACTTGTTCTGATGAACGTGTGATTTTTTCAAAGACCTGTACTTCCTGATAAGAAAAACTTCACCTTTTCCTATTCTTTGGAAAAAAATGATAGTCCACCCTAAAATGAAAATTCTGTCATCATTTACACACCCTCATGTCATTCCAAACCTGTATAACTTACTTTCTTCTGTGGAACACAAAACAAGATATTTTAAAGATAGTTGGTAACCAAACAGTTTCGGTTCCCATTGATTTCCATTGTAGTTTTTTGTCCATACATTGGAAGTCAGTGGGATTTGAAACCAACATTATTACCAACATTATTCAAAATATTTTCTTTTGTGATCCACAGAAAAACACAAAAGAAGATACCTTCTTTTGTGTTCCCTTTTAAGCATTGGATGAGACAGATTTTGAACGAATCAGAGAGACAAATCCCATGCCGTTGTTGTGAGAAGATAAACTAGTATCTAACATACTTTTAAACACAAAAAAAGTCACACAAACCAGGGGTTTTAATTGCATTTAGACATGTCCAACAGTTTAGTTAACAGTTTGCAAAAATCACCAACCTTATAACGAATAAATAGAAAACATCTCATGCTTTGCATGCAACTCTGTAGCGTAGTTCCATCCGTATGCATGTTTCCTCTGACCTGTTTACATTTCCTCCTCCTCGGCTGAGTAGGAAGTTGTTGCCCAGCCTGAAGACCAAGCGCGCCCCTGAGCTTGTGCTGGTGATCGGCACGGGGGTGAGTTCAGCCGTAGCTCCTCAAGTGCCCGCATTGCGCTCCTGGAAAGGTCTGATCCAGGCGCTGCTAGATGCTGCCAATGACTTTGATTTGCTTGAGGAGGAAGAGAGCCGCCGCTTCCAGAAAAGTCTGCAAGAGGACAAAAACCTGGTGCATGTTGCTCATGACCTTATCCAGAAACTTTCACCGGTAAGATGTTTTTTCATTTTCTTACTACTTGTATACAAAAATTGTAATTGCACATAAGGCAGTTTTTATGTTTAATGATATAATTGTTTCTACTCCAGTTCATTGTTCTTTAATAATATTAAACAACAACTGGAAATATTGAAATATTAATATTAATTAATCTTGAAACACTGATTGAGCAATTACAAGAAACATTTCAGTATGTTTTACTGTTTCTTTTAACATACCTTCTCAGGTTTGTTTATTTTGTGCAATAACCAGTAGTAAAGAGGAAGAAATGGTTGGTTCATGTGCTGCTTCGACTGATGCTGATGGGCTATGCCAATGTTTCAGTTTCTGTGATTAGTGAAAAGTTGTCAGGGCAAGGAAAAATCTTGAAAAAAAAAATCTGTATTGTTGATCATTAGGACAATGCTAGGCAATGCATGGACCGCAGAGCACAATGATGAGTTTGTCCATCATTAGTCCCTTTTTTTCTTTCCAGACAAAATGGGGCGTAGAACCACGTGCCACCAGTGTTGTTTTTGTCGCTCCGTCAAAACAGCACTCAGTGATTTATCCCTGTTTTTCATTGACAAAGCCCCAGTATCATTTGCATCCAAACCCATCAGTGTCACTAGAGGATTTAGATGGCATTAGGCCTGTGAAAGGGAGTTAGGTAATGAATTTCAGCTCCAGTGCTGGGGTTTCATTGCCTGGAATGGTCATAGCTGAACAGTACACATCAACAAAACAACTCACCTAGAAAAACATCAGCCTGCTGTCTGTCTCTATCCCAGTGAATTTCCAAGCTCGGTTTATTTGTTGTTGTTAGTGTGAGGTCTTTCAGTGATTTAACCTACTTGTGTGAGTTTTGAGTCTCACATGAGCAGAGCAGACCCCAGTGGCACAAAAAATTAGGTTAATCTGAACGTGTCAAGGATTCACACCTCCAGAACAACATGCCACGACTAGACGCTAGTCCATTCAGCTTCGGCATTACGTATTTCTTTAGTTATGCATTCTTTGTAATGTTTGCAGCAAGTCAGTGGATGCCAAAATACATTTGGACTTTGACATGTTTGGGCATGAATATGTAAGTCATGCTTGAGACATTCAGACTGCTTTTTTGATTCAGGCATCAATGTTATTGCGCTACTATGGTGATGAGCACAAAAAAGGTCCACAACTTTCCAAGAATGATTGCATGTTCATCTAATTTCTGAATGCTTGTTGCTCAATGCTGTTATTTTTCATGAGTACCCAAATCACGGCTCCAGACAAAGAAAAAAAAAATTAATAGACCTTAGTGAGGGTAGACACAATATTGAATTTGGCACAGATGAAAACAAGGCTGTAAGGGATAAGATCATATGTCATTTTCACAACTTTTTTTTTTTTGTCTGCAGTGAATGAGTGCCATCAGAATGAGAGTCCAAATAGCTGATAAAAACATCACAATAATCAACAAGTAATCGTCATTACTCCAGTCCATCAAATAATGTCTTGGGAAGTGAAAAGCTGCATGTTTGTAAGAAACGGTTAGCTATTTCATTTTGACGGCACCCATTCACTGCAGAGGATCCATTGGTAAGCAAGCGATGTAATGCTAAATTTCTCTTGTGAAGAAACATACTTATCTACATCTTGGATGGCCTGGTCTCTGGTTTTCCATGTGCCTCTGCCAAGCTCAGAGAATGAATTCGGCTCAGTGTAATGAGATTGAGTTTGACCAGGACAAGGGCACTGCTGTCAAAACTCTTCTATTCTCGGCGCTCTCTCCATACTACTACTAATTTCCTACAATTAGCCTAAATATTTGACTGACGTATTCCATTTCTTATGAGATTCCTATTATCAGGGTTAAAGTTTGCATTGGCGAACACCACCATGTGTAAAAATCAAGATCATTTAATTGCCTACAAGCCTAAATATATGAATTAGGGTGCTTTATTTCCTTTGATGTGTTCCATGGAGAACATTTCAAGGCCTTTGAAGAAGATATTCTTCAAATATATAGTGCTTATTTCCCCTTCTAGACGCCTGCTTTGGTTCACTCCTGTAACATTGCATTCCCAGAAGAGTTATTTGAATACTCCTTAAGTTGATTTGTTTTGTCAAATTTCTTTGTAGCGGACGGGAAATGTACGCTCCACCTTTTTTAAAGACTGCCTCTATGAGGTGTTTGATGACCTGGAGTGTAAGATGGAGAACGCTGGGAAGCATCTCCTTCGCTCCGTGCTGCAGTTGATGGAGAGCGGCGCTCTGGTCCTCACCACCAACTTTGACAATCTGCTAGAGATCTACGCTGCCCACCAAGGGACCAAGCTGGAGTCTCTGGATCTCACAGATGAGAAGAAGGTACCAGCTATGTTTTCTGTATAAATGAGGTGAATTAGCATTACAGTTCAGACTGCCTTATTGGACGCTAACCATTTGAATAGTGAATGTCTAATTTTTCATTTTGGATTCCATCCATCCATCCATCCATCCATCCATTGAAATAAGTTTTCTATTTGAATATATTTTAAAATGTAATTTATTCCTATGATGCAATGCTGAATTTTTAGCAGTATTGCTCCAGTCTTCTTCAGAAATCATTCAATATCGATATAAAACACTTCAAAATTGTAACATTTTTGTCGGCAGGTCATTGGGACCTGAAAGTCCATCAGCAATGTGACGTCATATATATAGCACAATTATTTAGTCTATGATTGAATTGCATTATGTCTCATAAAAGTCACTGATAAATAACAGATAAAAAAAACATCTGAAGAAGAGACCATGGGGACCCATCGTCAGATCATCAGTTGCTTTAAGCTTAAACTAAAAACAATGTGTGCTTTGAAATAAAGCTGTGAAACGCTTTTCCTCAGATGTTCAGTGCATTGGGTTCATCTCTGTTTGCATTTGGCCATAAATTTCCTTCAGCACAAAGCAGTGAAGGCTTCAGCTATTAGCCATAAAATCAGCCTTATGGTCTCAGGCCAAGCGTCATGTAGGGCATTAGTGCATGTAAACTCTACAGCAGCTCACCTGAAGGGCTCTCGGAAACACAAGTGACTGCATGTTCAGTTCCCTGTGTCTTTATTCAGCAGGCCGTGTGTGGTTTTCCATAGCGTGGCCTTTAGGCAGGGTGTTTATGCACCTCTTGATTAGAACCCGCAGTCATTAAAAGCAGCTGGACGCTCCTAGTGGGAGCCGGATTGGGAGCAGTGGAGTATGAAATGCCGCTGTGTGCTTGTGTGTGCAGGTTCTGGAGTGGGCTCAGGAGAAGAGAAGACTGAGCGTACTTCATATTCACGGTGTTTACACCAACCCCAGCGGCATTGTACTGCATCCTGCTGGCTACCAGAACGTTCTGAGGAACACAGAAGTCATGGTGAGTGAATGTTTTCTGCTCTCAGGAGAAAATAAAGTCACACCACTGGAACGTTGATAATTCACTGGGGTGGAGGACACTGGGAACCAAAGCATTCTGGGCTGAAGAGATACTCCCTTTTGTGGCAGTTTTTATTGCTCACTGTCCAGTCCTTGAAATAATTGACCCAAATACAAACTGTTATGACAGCATTATATGAAGTTTATATGATGCTGATAAAAGCAGCATAACAGTTTATTATGTTATGATGGTCTGACATAACGCAGTTACCCCTTTAAAAAAATATCGGTTTCACTCTCCCAAAACGCCGGATCCGTGTGGACGAAACGCCTATACGATACAAAATTTATGCGTACACAGCTAAACGCGTCTCCGTGTGGACGGGGCCTTAGATTCAACCCTAATTAAACACACCTGATTCAACTTATCAAGTCCTTCAGGCTTTTTTGAAAACTACATGGTATGTGTGTTGGAGCAGGGTTGGAACAAAACTCTCCAGGAACTGAGTTTGACACCCCTGGTCTATGACATAATGCAGTTTTTTAGTCTAGATCAGTTAATTTATTAAAAAAATGCATAAAAAATTCAATTAATATACATTGAATACACCTCTTCTGTGATGAACGTTTTAATGTCTGAATTCATATTCATTTTGATGTTTTCAGGGGCATAACGTCAAAAATGTCAGGGTGATACATAGGGATTAATTGAAATAAAACCAAAATTGCGATATGGCTCAGTGCGATTATCAAATTGGAATTTAATGAAGTAAATGTGCTGTGTTTTTCAAAGTGAAGTGTGGCTCTGTGCTTATTAAGGGCTCCCTGTGGTTTAACGTTTGAAAATGAAATAAAGACACCAAAAAATATTAGTAATGTAACTTTAAAAATATTACTTTTCTTAAATACTCCTTTTTTTATTTTATTTTTTGTTATTGTTATATTTTTATTTAGTAGTTGTAGTAGTAATTAATAGTAATAATTGTGATAATAATAATAAATGATCAAATAATAATAAAATGTAAAATATTATATATGTATGTATTATTATTATTTTATATTATATATTATTTTATAGTCATACTGATGTATAATCACAAAACGTTACAAATTGTGAAGCTGGATTTTTGAAAATTGTGTTTTAAATCACAATTGCGATTTTTATCAGAAATTAAGACACCCCCCCCCACC
>NW_015640466.1:72161-88298 GCF_001515625.1 Sinocyclocheilus rhinocerous
TTTAGGATAATTATTTATTAAAATAATTAACAAATGTGCACCAAACCAAAGTCATGTGGTGAGACTAAAATGCAGAATAAAATAAATTATATCACAGAGACCCCTGCATGATTGTGTGTCAAGATGAATAATTTTGTCAAAATATCAGATAATCTGATCTTTTAAAGGCAAGGGTAGTTCAGGTTTAAAAACTGAAAAATTATTGATGTTTTTAAATGATATACGTAAAGATAATTTTTACTTTGAAAAGTACATTTAAATTTTAAGTATTTATTTTTTAAATTTTTTTTTTATGAGTAGACATAATGTATTCAAAGTGTACGGAAAATCATCATATCAGTCCATCACTTCAGTTATTACATTGTTGCATGTTTTTGCAGAGAGAGATCCAGAAACTCTATGAAACCAAGTCTTTCGTGTTCCTGGGCTGCGGGATTATTTTTTTTTATGAGTAGACATAATGTATTCAAAGTGTACGGAAAATCATCATATCAGTCCATCACTTCAGTTATTACATTGTTGCATGTTTTTGCAGAGAGAGATCCAGAAACTCTATGAAACCAAGTCTTTCGTGTTCCTGGGCTGCGGGAGGACAGTGGACGACACCACCTTCCAGGCACTGTTTCTTGAGGCGGTCAAACACAAGTCCGACCTTGAGCATTTCATGCTGGTGCGGCGAGAGGACTTGGGAGAATTCAAGAAGCTCCGAGACAACATGCTGGACAAGGGCATTAAGGTCATCTCGTACGGCAACGAATACGCCGACCTGCCAGAATACTTCGAACGACTGGCCAATGAGATTTGCAACCGGGATGTGGTGACCAATGGCTGGGGTAAGTTGTCTTCACTATTTAGATATGTTACGTACAACTGATGTGTTTTTTCACTGATTCATTTGCTGGATTGATTCAGGATCTCCCATCTCACAAGGCGAAGAAAGTCAAAATGGCTTTACGACCCAGAAAAACCTCCTGCAAGGTTAGGATGGCTTTTGTGTTGGCACCTCAACCAGCTTGCATACTAAAGGCAATTTGGGCATTTGACTGGAGCATGACCACGCGTTTTTTCGTTTTCCCTTCTTTCCTTCAGTGCATGCTTCTAGAACGACAGAAACATGAATGCAGCACAAGGGCTTCTGTTGTTGTTTTATACTCACCTTCCCACTGTACTCCTCTGCACCCGTGGCTTCCCGTGATGAAATCAGCTGATGCGCATTGTTGTAACGAGATCTTCATTGTAGCTCTTCCTCTCTCTCTGTCCAGACTTCCACTCGTGACACAAGCCGCCCCCTTCCGCTCGGATCTGGTATGACTAGATCTTCACGCACAACAGACTCATTTTCTCATACTGAAACCTAGCACCGCCAGTACTCGTCCGCTTCACACGGGAAAGGCGTGAGTAAAAGCACCACCAAGCAAACTGTGAAGTCCTGCAACTCGGAAAATGTTTATGAAACTCTTCATGTGAGTGAGGGAGAAATATTATTTTTTTTAAATGTGGTTTTAAGTGAAATTGTGGACCAAGAATGATGTTCAGGACCAGTCTGATCTTAAACATGAGCTGTTAAATACCAAAACAGCTGAACAGGAGTGTTTTAGCAATGCAGTCTCACTTCCCCCTTTTCACATCAGTAAATACACCAGCAATATTTAAATGGTCATTGTGTGAACCTCACAAAATTATCATGAAATGTCCATGTCATATTTCACCCCTAAATAAGTGTGTGTGTGTGTATATATATATATATATATATATTTATTTATTTATACATTTTGTGACAGTGTTACATTTAAACACTGCCCACCTTCAAATTCCGATTACGTTAATGTGAAAAATCCCTCACTTCTGTAAAAAAATATTCTTTGTACTATTTACATAGTACAGTACAATTCTGTTTAATGATATAATTTGCTGTACTGAATAATGGATTAAAATAGTGATTTTAATAAAATTAGTTTTCATTACTTTTGCAAATAATTTTTGCAAACAAAAAGCGATGCTGTATATACATTCACACAAAATCTAATTGTGACTTTTTGACTCACAGTATCTCACCTTTTTTCCTCACAATTTTAACAAAAAAGTCAGAATTGCAAGATAAAACCTCAAAATTGCGAGATATACGCTTGTTATTCTAAGAAATGTCCGAAATGTTAGATATAAACTCGCAAATGCAGGAAAAGAAGTCAGAATTGCAAGATAACCTTTTTAATTTTTTATTCTGTGGCAGAAACAAGATTCCATCTACAGTATTGTGAGAATTACAGTATACAGAAATGTGATGTACACTTAGAATTCTAAGAAAAAGTCATATTTGTTAGAAAAAAGTTGCAATTAACTTTACAAATTATTTTTTTTATTCTGTTGTGGAAGCTTCCATATACAGTATACACACACACACACACACACACAGTTCTATTGGTTGAAATATGACTGAAATGACATTTCTTTTATTACTAAATCTGTCCTGTAAGGAGGAGGAAATGCAATAAACACCTCGTTAGGGTGACTGAGGTGTGACTCAAAATTCATGTGATTTCTCAGGCTTTACTTCTAGAAGCATCTCCGCTTCCATGAATCTACTTGAACTTGTCACGAGACTAATAATGAGGATAATGATATAATGCCATCATTCCTCTCAAGCTACACAGCTTTCAATACATTTTATTGCACTTTGACACTGACAGTTAGTCCCCATTTCTAGTTGTAAATGCTTGGTCAGTAAAAAGAAATGTAAACAGTTGTTTATAAACCTTTTGTATTTTAACTCCAGTGGTCCACTATTTTATCATCTCTGTCCACAAATGTCTTTTAGGTATTTATAATGCTATTTTAAAATAAAGCATCAGTTTGGTACCAAATTTGCAGTGAATATGTTTTCAGGAATTACATCTACCCCCACCTTATTTTTAAAAGTACAAGCGATAGCTGCCATTTGTAACTTGAATGTGCGAGACTTCCGGTGTCATCCGCTTCTGGTTACTCTAGCTGTGCAAAAACTGTACTTTTGAGAAAATGTTTGACTGTACGCTGTCATAAACATCCAGTCAGTGAGTCAGCTGTTAAAGTAGTTCAGTAAACACGCTGCTAGATTTGGTGACTTAAACCGATAAGTCATGAGTTTGTAATTCTTTTTGATCGATTCATAAGAACCAGCCTATAAAAATCATGATTTAAAAAAAATTACACCAATCATGAGGTTATGTTTGTTTTTGCAAAACAGCAGACATACCCCTTTGTATTACTTCTGTAGACATTATATATGGAATGTGAATTCTATGGAAGTCTGTTTCGCCATGGAATTAAACGTTTCAGAATTTTTTTATCCAATTCTGAATTTCTCACCATTCAAATTTTTTTCCTCACAACTGAGAATATAAATATACAGAATTGCTAGAGGTAAAAGAGAATTAAGAGGGATAGGTCTACAATCTTGTCTCTGACATCCTTTGACAGCTCTTTGGTCTTGCCCATGGTGGTGGGAGAGGTTTGAATGGAAGATACACATTCTATGGACTGGTTTCTTTTATACTCATAACAAGATGACATTAGGAGTAATTTCTTAAAGTGACAGGACTAATCTGTGTTCCACATGGAAACTTGGAATTGTGAGAAAAAAAAGTCAGAATTCTTGAGTTTATGTCTTGCCATTCTGACATTTTCAAATTCAGATTTGCAAGAAAAGTCTGAATTGAGATAAAAACTCAGAATTTTGAGATGACAAGTCGCAGTTCAATTTTTTTTTTCCTGTGGCAGAAAAACAGACTTCCACAGAATTCAGCATTGGTGAGAATAGCAGTGTAGGAAACAATTACGAACTACTAGTACCAAACAAGACACGTCATTACAAGCTATTATAGCAGCTTTATTTAAGAAATATTACACATTCTCAAAGTACAACAAATCTTCTCTATGAAGCTCTCCAGTCTTGCCATTGTGCTAGCGCAAATTAACATGAGGTGAAAGAGAATTAAGACCTGTCGCAGTTCAATTTTTTTTTTCCTGTGGCAGAAAAACAGACTTCCACAGAATTCAGTATTGGTGAGAATAGCAGTGTAGGAAACAATTACGAACTACTAGTACCAAACAAGACACGTCATTACAAGCTATTATAGCAGCTTTATTTAAGAAATATTACACATTCTCAAAGTACAACAAATCTTCTCTATGAAGCTCTCCAGTCTTGCCATTGTGCTAGCGCAAATTAACATGAGGTGAAAGAGAATTAAGACCTGACTTTGTTCTAAAATAAAAGGGCGCAGGTATCAAAGAAAAGATGATGGCAGTACAGTCACTAATGAATTAAAACAAATATGTAACTTCGTAGGGCTTCAGACAGTTTGGTATACGCAGCATTTTAGAACTCTTTGCTGAGGTGCCTTCAAACCTCAAGCACCAAACCTTACAATACCTTATAATACTTTTCATCTCCAGAGACATGAAAAGCCTGAGTATAAAAGGAAGAATGAGAAAAGGCAGCGTTTGCTCAGAATTGTTTTGGGAACAACAGCTAATGTAATGAGCTGAGGCACTATGGTAGTGATTTCATGAGACAGTTTGGGTTGCTGGGCCATCATCTGAATGTACCTACATTAATCAAATAAAAAGTAGACAAAATAGATTTAGAATATATTATATATCTTTTATAACATTTGAGTAACACCTCAGTCCATCTTTTTTTGGGTGGGCAGAAAGTACAAGAACACTTGTTCGTAGAGAACAGATGTGGAAAAGTGCAAAAATACTTTCCTTCTCATTATTTAAATGAAAACCAAAGCACTGCTGTCTGATTGGCTGTTGCATGTCAATCAAAAATGGTTGCTGAGGTGAGATCAAGTCAAATTATATTCCTTCCACTCATTAAACTGAAACACTTTTTTTTTTCCCCCTGGAACAAAACACAAGAAGGATCCTAAATATGAACTGAATTTCAGTTAAACCTGTAGGAAAGCAAAATGTCTGCATTCACGGGAAGCTGAGAGGGTCACAGGGTCTCATATCTAGCTGTAGCGAAACCGTCGCTGGAGCAGCAGAGGCAGGTCTTGTGGGTGGTGCATCTCAGGCCTTCATGAGCGCGCTGACCACAGCCCTGGCGTTGAGGCTGCGCAGGTCGCTGTACGTCTGCCCGGTGCCCACAAACACGATGGGCTGACCTGTGATGTAGGTCATGGAGATGGCAGCGCCCACCTACAGGAAACAATGGAGTTTCTCCTAACCAAGATCCATTACTTGAAACTGTTAGGGTGTGTTCACACTTGTAGTTCGGTTTATTTGGTCCGGGCCAAAAAGGAAAATGATACATTTGGTCCTGGTCCGCTTAGCGTTCACATTGGCATTTTTGACAGCGAACCTAAAGACACCGAACCTAAAGGCATAGTGATACGTTCACAACCTGATTGGTCGGCTTGAATGACGTATATATCGTGACGGAACTCACCGAACACCCCAAACAAAAGGTGCGTTAGACTTAAAGCGGCGCTGCGGGCAGTGTTGCCAATTTGGGGATTTTGTCGCCAAATTGAGCTACTTTCTCATTGTAGCTGCGACTTTTTTTTTTTTTTTGCGACAAGGAGCTATTTGAGCTATATTTAAATAAAACTAGCGATTTTTTGGACATTTTTTATTTTTTACTTGGCCACACCCTGCCGTAGGCCCGTGACCTCTCACGTTTGCTCTCAATCATGCCAGTAACGTTAGGTGCGTTCGACTTGAAGCACGGCTACAGACGGCAGTCAACGAGAGTAGCCACTTTTGGAGAAGACAATTTTACACTCGAAAAATCAGTCTGTTAAGGGGAAAATGCTTTCATCAGTGTTTTATGATAAACGTGACTCAATATAACATTGCGACTACAGTAAAAAAGCTTTTACTGTTCTAAAAACACAGATTTGTGGCTATTATTGGAATTGAAAAGGTTAGAATAAACCCGAAACACACGTGATAGTTGTCATACGGTGAATCTGGCCAATCGTGAAATGGCTGTCGTCATTAACGCTCCTGCAGCCGCTCTGGAGAAACTGCGCCGGCTGAGTCAGCATTTGACAAGCATTTCCTAATTTCACTTCAGAATTTTTTATATATTTTTTATACTGTCATCATTTGTAAAGTGTTTATATATACATTTACTTTCTTTTACCTTTACCAAATTTACCTGTATTTACTTTGTTTTCATATTTGGCGACTTTTTGTGAAAAATTGAGACTTTTGAGGGTGGTTCTAGCGATTTTCTGAGGGAGGGGTTTGGCAACACTGGCTGCGGGTGTATGATATCAAAGCACCCATTAACCGATTGGTCTGCTCAGCGCCGCTTTAAGTCAAACACACCTAATGCCGTCTGCTGGACTAAGCGCGCTCATTCTTGCGTGAACATATACTTTTATTTTCACCACCTGCAAACTCACAAGGAGCTCATAAAAGGCACTTTACCTCATCGTTGCTCCACGTTTGCCCTCTGCTCATTTTGTTTTGGTTACACCGCGTCGTCAAATCATGTCGCATAGCGTCGCATCTTGTCATTACTTCCTGTTTTTGGTTCGTTTAGAAGTATTTGGTGCGTGTTGCGTTCATATTTCATTCGAACCTCACCAGAGTTCGTTTGGAAGCGGACCGAGACCCATCTTTTTAGCGGCCTCGGTCCGCTTGTTTGGTGCGCACCAGGGTTCGGATGGCAGCGTTCACACTTACTCAAACGAACCGCACTAACAGAGCAATCGCACCAGAGTTCGTTTTAATCGAACCAAACATGACAAGTGTGAACACACCCTTAGAAAGGCCATGAAAAAGGATCCAGGAGTCATACCTTGTCATCAATGGTGTCAAACTTGGTGAGAACGATGCCGTCGATGAGCCTAGGTTTGTCAGTCTTGGAATGATCAGCCAGCGCTTGATTAAATTTAACCTACAACAAAGCAGAAAACATCCACTACATCAACAATGACCTGGAATATTTCTGAGAAGCTCTGGACTGGTTTTCAGATATCAGTTTCCCACATGCAAATGGATACAATAGAAACAGAACAAGTGAGAGAGTGGTAACCATCATGAATATCCTGTGATAGCCCAGATATAGTTTCTAACTGGCTGAATTATACCATGTTAACTTTTCCTTGTGTATGTTTGATTTAAAGATGCGTTCACGCCATATCGTAATTACCTTGATTCCAACTTGTAAAACGCGTTCACACGCTTGTAGAACTCGTAATTACCACTTGTGAACTGGGAGTTTTCTGAGAGCTACCACTACCACCTCAGATTCCTTGGGTGCTATGTTTAGGCGTTGATAGTGCGATAGTTCCGAGTCCAAGGGTGTGAACAGCTCAGAGTAGAACGTCACGTGTTGTCATCTCGAAATCACAGTAATTACGACATGGCGTGAATGCAGCATAAGTCTCTCAGTGTTATTATGCATAGATGTTGCCATGTTGTACCTGTTACTTTTCTCAAAGTAGTTCAAACGGACCAATCCATTTTTGTTATTATATAGCTTGGGGTCTGTGCGATTATTTATTTTGTTTGTTTTTGATGTTTGCTTACCGTGGCTGCGTTTATTTGAGCAAAAATACAATAAAAACAGTAATATTGTGAAATATCATTACAATTTAAAATAATAGTTTTCTATTTTAAAAAATAAAAACCTATATCGACAATTTGTTAGTCAAAAACACAAAAAAATTACTAAACTTCAACTAAAAATAAAATGAAAACAAAATATAAAAATAAATATGAATTCAAAATATGAATAAAACCTATAATAGTATCTCAATAATACTAAAATAACACTGCTTCAGTCTTCGGTGACACATGATCCTTCAAAAATCATTCTAATATGCTGATTTGATGCTCATAAAACATTTCTTAATATTATCAATGTTGAAAACGGTTTTTACTGCTTAATATTTCCGTGCAAACCATGATACACTTTTAGGATTCTTTGCATATAAAAAAAAGAACAGCATTTGTTTTAAATAGGGATGCACCGAAATGAAAACTCTGAACCGAAACCGAAAATTCTTTGTAATAAATATTTATTTTATTAAATTATATAAAGTATATTTGTACTTTTGTTTTTCTCTTTCAGACGAAAACCAAAAATGCCATTTTCGGCCAATAATTTTCGCGGCCGAAATTTCGGTGCATCCCTAATTTTAAATATAAATCTTATGTAAGGTTATAAATGTGTTTACTGTAATTTCGATAAATTTAATGCATCCTTGTTGAATAAAGGTATCAATTTCTATTTTAAAAAAATAAACCCTGTCTAAAGTCTTCCATCATAATTTAGTCACTTTCACGGCATTCTTTCGATCTTCCTTGAAAGACACGTGTAAATTTTGCAACAATATCCTGGCCACAATTTTCAATTGAATTTAAGTGGAAGCAGAATTTACTGAATTTGTAACAGCCCATTATTTTAGTACATAAACGGCTCTCTGAGACATCAAGCACTACCTAGTTCAAAAGCACTTTTTATTGACCAGAAACATTTGTTGGCCAAAGATGTATACTTCATATGACACATTATGAAGCAGTGCCATCTACAGGCCATATATGTCATTACACCTACCAGCTGATCCACAGCCTCATTTCCCACCAGCGCTTCTCCCACAAACAGGACAAGGTCTGGGGTGTTGACTGTGATCAGCTTCGCCAGAGCCGTCATCAGAGGAGCGTTATCCTGCATCCGGCCGGCGGTATCGATCAGCACCACGTCAAAGCCCTGGTTACGAGCTGCAGAGAGAGAGACGTGTTAACAGATGAATCCTTGTGAAGTTTCATTTCTTCTATAGTCACATGGTTTTTACCAAAGGCGATAGCCTCCATGGCGATCCCAGCAGCATCCTTGCCATAGCCCTTCTCGAAGAGCTGTATGGCGGGCTGCCCTCCGTGCTTCTCAGGGGGGTGCAGAGAGTTCAGACGGCGCTGATGAGTCCTCAGCTGCTCCACGGCTCCCGCACGGAACGTGTCACAGGCTGCGATGAGCACCGTGAAGCCGTTCTCGATCAGCCAATAAGAGATCTGTACCCCAAAAAATATATATAATACATGTCCTCTATGATCTCTATATTATATTCAACATTGCTGTTCAAGAAACATTTCTTATTATCAACGTTGAAAACAGTTGTGCTGCTTAATATTTAAATATTTAAGATTTCATGTTTAAAAAAAAAAAAACAGATACGTTTAATTTAGAAAAGACGCATTAAATTCATGTTACAAATGTTTATTTCAAATAAATGCTGTTCTTTTGAGCTTTCTATTCATCCAAGAATCCTGAAAATGTTTCATGGTTTCCATAAATATATTAAGCATCAAAAACGGTTTACAACATTGATGATAATGAGAACCATTATTAATAATTGAGCACCAATGATAATTGATCATAACTGAGCTCCAAATCAAATTAGAGTGATTTCTGAAGGATCATGTGACAGTGAAGACTAACGAAATAATGCTGAAAATTCAGTTTTGCATCACAGGAATAAACTACATTTTAAAATGTATTAAAATAGGAAACATTTCTTTGAAATTGTAATAATATTATTTCACAATATTACTGTTTTTACAGTATTTTGGATTCAATAAATGCAGCCTTGTTGAGAATGAGACTTATTTCAAAAACATTAAAAACCATAAACTTTTTACAGTTAGCATGAAACCAGAAAACATAAAAATTCTCAACTGCATATACATTTTTCTTTTTAATTTCAAGCGCTTCTTAACAAAAGTCAATTTCCAGTTATTCCACACCGTACATTTCTATTGGGTAATTCAAGAATTTTAAGGACCATGTGAGTTTTGTTTGTTTTTGTTTTACCTTGGCGAGGTTGGTGGACTTGCCGACGCCGTTCACCCCACAGAAGGTGATGACGAAGGGTTTGCGCTGAGAACGAGCCTCTAGCACGTCCCTCAAGAGGTCCACACGCCGCTTGGGCTGCAAGATCTGCACCAGAGAGTCCTGCAGAGCCTGCTTTACTGTAGAGGCCACGGCTGGAGAGAAGGAGCCAGGAGAAGATTTAGAAGAGCAGAATAATCCAGGAAGGCCAGAAAGCAAGACAGAAGATAAACAGGTGTGTGGGAAAGCTCTTGTTTGGACGAGCTGTTCAGCAGCTGAGCGCTGTACTCACTGGTGAAAGTGCCCATGACTTTGCCTTCCAGTTTCTTGGCCACAGAGTTGCAGAGCTGGGAGGCGATTTCGGCTGCTACATTCTTGGCTAGAGAAACAAGAAGAGACAAACTGTAATTAGTTTGATCAAGTTACAGTATAACATAGGCTGTATACACAGTATATCAGCTAGTTTCTAGTTCTTTGTGATGAATGGAATCTTTAAGCATTATTTTGATCAGGCCCAAATCATTTAGACTTATTTGTGAACTTTTCAATTCAATTCATTAAAAAGAACTGACTGAAAAAAACAATCAAAAAACTTTATGGCTCACGAGCAAGGTTTATAAAGATCAATAACTAGCTGTGGGGTTTTTAATCCCCAAATATGATCATCCACGTGAGAGATCCCATCTTAAAATTTAAAAGGCAACTATATATTTTCCATGTATAAAGACCCAATTTATGCTGAGGAAAATTAATATTCTAAATGTGTAAAATTATATTTGGAAAATATTTAGTTTCCGTTATGCTTTTTTAAAACCTATATTACGGTACTATTGGACGTAATTTTTATGTATATAAATTTTAACTTAATTTTAAGTTTTATTTAATCAAATTTTCATTTATTTTAATCATTTTCTTTATAAAAATAAAATACCTATAGTTTTTATACCTATATTACTGTACAGTTGGTTGTACTTATTTATATCATTTTATTAAACCAAATTTTTCCTTATTTTAATCAGATAATTGTTGTTTTTTTTCTACATATATTGTGCTGTTAGATTTATTGTTTATTCATAAAATTTTCTTTAAAATTATTCATTGTAATCATTTTACTCTTTTGTTACATGTATTAATTTATATCATTTTTATGCATTTTAATCTTTTTATTTGACTCATTTTTTATTTTAATCACAATATGCTTCTCTTTTACTTTTACTGTACTGTTAAACTTATTCATTTATATCAATTTTACTATTTAAGAAATTTTTATTTTATTCAAATGTTTTTTAAACAATTTTATTACACATTTTCAACTATAATATCTTATTTTAAGATATCATTTATACCAATTTTTATTTTATTTATTTATTCTAATCCAATTTTTATTACATTTACATTTAACTCATGTAAATGTAATAAAACTCTAACTCTGCTCATTTAGCAGACGCTTTTATCCCAAACGACTTAAAAATGTGGGTAATAGAAGCAATCAAAACAACAACAGAGCAACAATATATAAGTGTTGTGACAAGTCCCGGTTAGTCTAACGCAGTACATTTAGTAAGTTTTTTTTTTTTTTAATAATAAAAAGAAAAAAGTAGATAGATAGAGCTAGTTTTAGCAGGTCAAGTTATTATTATTTGTTTCATAATAATTAAAAAGAAAACAAGTAGATAGAATAGAAAAAGAAGCTGTTTCTTGAGGATGGCTAAAGACTCAGCTGCTCAGATCGGGTTGGGCAGGTCATTCCACCAGCAGGGAATAGTTGATTTATCTGAACTTTATTTTTTCCCCTCCTCCTCCCTGATCAGCTAATTAAATATTTTAAAACAAAGCATATATAGTCAAATGTAATTTTGATGAATTTTCCAGGCCTAGAAAACACAGGCTTTCCATGACTAAACCCTGTAATCGTTTTAAAAACATGTAAAAAAAGTGTTCTGAATGAGGTGCCATGGGGCAAGAGCAATGTCATACTGATGAGGTGATCCCTCATCTTGTCCAGAACTGGCTCCATGTCCTCCTGAGTCAGATTCTTAGATCCCACCAGGCCTTTCAGCATCCCAAACATTCCCCCGAAACCACCCTTTTTGGCTCTGCAGAGAAACCACACAGAATGCACATTCAATATCAATTGTAAATGCAGAAGCAGCAAGTTCAGATAAAGAAATTCAACATTTTGAGGCCTTGTTGAAAGGACAGAATAGTAGTGAGTTTAAAATGTTACCCTTTCTTGTTAGTGTTTGCCACTATAACTCTGTCCTCTTCTTGCACTTCTTCATCCTCATCATCTGAGGACTCATAATCGACACCTCGCAGGTCACCCTTCATTGAATCTACCTGGATCAGCTGGGAGGAACACAGAGTTACTTGACAATTTCATCCGCAATATCTGAATTTCACTGAAAAGTTTTCAACAACCATGCAAACTACACTTCCGGCAGCCTTCAACACTGAAACCGCAGAGTTAGTGCTTGCTAGTAAAAAGATGGTGCAGTGAATTTGAGACTTTTTGTCAGGAGTAATAATGGACTGCTCACCGGTTCAGCTGTGGCATCAGGGTCTTGGTTCTGTGCGTCACTGGAGTTGTCGCCATTGGTTCCACTGTAATCCAGCTCTCCAAAGCTCTTCCCGCTCATATCCCACACCCGCTTCATCTTCCCCTTTGGCTTCTGGGGTTTAGGGGACTTACTGTACAAAACAGTTAAATTGACATTTAATCATTTAGCGGACGCTTTTATCCAAAGCGACTTACAAATGAAATACAACAAAATAAAAACTTGTGAATGATACTAAAATGTGATACTATTATATTGTTTTTGTTAATATTGTGAATTTTTATATTTTCACTTTAATTTTAAAGTTTTAAAACGTATTTTGTTGTGTTTTTGACATTTTTATTAGATTCATTTTTTTTTTTTTATTAGTTTTAATCATTTTAGTATTTTAACTTAAACAAAAATTAGAAATGTTGCTTTGCTAACTAGTTGAAATTTATTATTATTATTATTTTTATTAATAATATTTTATTTCAGTTAATGCTTATTTTATTTCAAGTTATTAATTTTTTTTATGGTTTAAATGTATGTTTACATGACGACGACTGTACTAAAAACAGAAAAGTTTTTCCTTTGCATTTTTGAAAAGTTTCGCATACAGAGAACAACGTTATCAAAATGATCCCTATTCACACAGATCCACGAAAACAACTAAAAACGCTGTATTATCCATGCCAGGCCAGTGGTTGGCGATGTCACTTTGTAAAAAAAACACTAAGCGCCTACAAATATACCTATAAGCCGCGTTTCCATATCGCATAAAACATTTGCGAACAAGCATCGTTTCCATCCAACAAGTCAAAGAGAACTAAATTGTCACTTCCTGATAAACTGGCACTATAAATCACTAAGAAAAGTAGGAGAATATAATAATTTTCATATTTAATAAATTACTTGCGCCTCAGAGCGAGCAGACGAAACGCAATGAATGCAAACCGGGAGGCTTGTAGTAAATTACACTGTCAAGGTCCAGAAAAGTATGAAGGACATCGTCAGAATAGTCCATCTGCCATCAGTGGTTCAATCTGAATTTTATGAAGTGACGAGAATATTTTTTTTGTACGTGAAGAAAACAAAAATAATGACTTTATTCAACAATTCGTCGTCTCTGTGTCTCTCCGCTTCACCGTAGCGCCATGTTGGAGAATATCCACTGAACGCAAACTGCGTACGCTCTTGTGTCAGCCGCGACACAAGGACACGTTTTCTACGTGTATTTACGCTTTGATTTGAACGAAAGCAGTGCATCCGTGCAGCGCGGCTAACACACAATAGCGTACGCTGCTTGCATTCAGCGCATATTCTCCAAAATGGTGCTACGGTGATGCGGAGAGACACAGAGGAGACGAATTGTTGAATAAAGTCGTTATTTTAAGTCACAAGCCTCCCGGTTTTCATCCAAAATATCTTAAATTGTGTTCCGAAGACGAACGAAGCTTTTACGGGTTTGGAACGACATGGGGGAAAGTAATTAATGACAAAATTTTCATTTTGGGGTGGAGTATCCCTTTAAGGGATTTTAATTCGAAATTTGGCGTTTCCATCGCTGGTGCGATACTTCAAAATGCGCATTAAAATAGGGTGATGGAAACAGCTATACACTGAACACGTAATATGCATGTGCACGATGTCACTGTTTTCACAAATTCATGTTTTTGTAGTTTACACAGAGATGATACCGTTTTCAAAACTTGCACTTTGAAACCCATTTTCAAAAGTTTGTGTTTTCAGTAAATGAACGGCCTAAAAAGGTTTTTGTTGAATAAGGTATCGTGTAAACACCCCCTTAGTTAATGATAATAACCCTACTTTAAAAATCATCTTTAGTCAGGATAAATTATTATAACCATGTAATCAGATGACCAATATGTTGGTTTAAGTGATTTAGTGAAAGCCATGTTGAGATCTGTGACACCCATATGGCCCAAAATTCAAAAGTAGGGCCTCATTTGCCATAAACAAAGCTTTTTCTCACAATTCACAGAGTGTCTTACCTGGACTTTTCTGGCTTTCCTCCACCCAACTGCTTGCTGATGAACTTGGCACGGTTCCTCTCGATAATCTCCTCTTGGGTCAGGCCCTCGTTTCCATTCTCCACAGCTTTTTTCGAGGCAGCCTGTGAGGCAGCTTTAGCCTGATCCCCTCCTGATTCAGCTGAAGAGAAGAAATGAAAGAACGGTTACATTAACAAACCTATAGCTTCGGAAGAGCCACTGGCTCTCGTAGGTGGTTTCCTTTATTAAACGTCTCTCACATTTCTCACCCTCCTTTTTGGCATTTTTACTTTTCTTGCCTCCTTGCTCCTTGCTTTTGTCTCCATCTTTTGTCTCAATCATAGACTTCACAGTTTTCTGGGATTTCTGGGACTCATTGAAAGTCCTCATAGAGACGGAGGCCTTGGCTTTGCTGCTGCCCTCTGCCTCCCTGCAAAACACACCCATCATATAATGATGATGATGCCTAGAGTTTAAGTGCTGAAAATAAAATAACAATGTGGACACAGCTCTGTTTCTACTGGTAATTCTTCAGTTATTTTGATACTTTTGAAAGGTTTAGCTTTAGTGTGTAAAAAAATATGCTTTTTTTGACAGACATTTATATTTATTGACCCAGGAAAAAGTCTAGCTCACCGCAGAAGTCTGTGGAAGTCATCTCCAAACTCAAAATTATTGAGCAGAAACTTTAGGGCGCCTCTCTGCTCCAGCTCATTCTTGTATCGATCTCTGAAGTGCAGCTGGACATCATCTATGAACTTGTCCACATACGTCAACGTCAGGATCTTTTGAAAACCCACCTGAGACAGCAGAAGCACACGATCAGACATACGGACAGCTGAGTCATGGGACACTGACTGATCTGAAGAATCACATTATTTGCATTGAAAGGAGGAAAATAAGCACTCACCACAAACACAAGCTCAAACTCATTGTCCAGCTTGTATTTAAGACTGAGGGCATTGTGGGTGAAGGAGTTATTGCCACTCCTCTCCTGCAAATGGAGAGCCAAAAAACAAACATTCAACTTCAATTATGTCTTAACATACATGTTGCTATAATCTAAATCTGAAATTTCATGATGAATCTTTCATCAAATTAAATGCTGTACTTGGCTGGAACACAGACCAAAAGATGTTTTAAGTGGTGGATTGCAATATAAACACGTGTTCTCATGCTAGATTAATTTTAAGTTCGATAATAGTTGATCAGGACTTTGTCATAATTGTCAGGACTTTTTTCCTCTGAATTGTGAGCTATTGAAATATAATTTTGATATAACAATAAACTGATATAACAATTATTTTCTAATAATATGATATCATTTTATAAGAGTTATTATTATTTATAATAAGACATACTAAACTTGATTTGACAGTGTGCTATAAGCTATATTTTTTATTGAATCTTACAAGCAATTCAATTGTTACTGTTCTTTAAGGAATTCAAATATATATCAACATCTTGAAAACAAGATAGATAGATATACATACATTTATGAATATGGGTCAAAGATATTAAGATGTCCACATCAAAATAAATTTACAAAAGTGATTATATGTCCATAGAAAGCACATTAAATGTAAGTAAAGTGTCCACTTTTAAGGTTTCAAATAAGTTTTTGGATGGAAAAATGTTAAAATTGGGTTGAAATAATGTTACATTGTCATTTAGTGTGGCAATATTTATGTAAAAATTCAAACAACATGCTTATTCTGACGTGTACATATTAAAATATATAAAAGAATAAGGG
>NW_015640466.1:88433-104464 GCF_001515625.1 Sinocyclocheilus rhinocerous
AAAACAAAATTGCAATTAAATTAAACAGAATTTTTTTTTTGGGGGGGGGGGAAACAACAACAATTTAAAGCAGTATTACACTTATTGTTTTTATGCTTAAACCCTTTTTTCGTCTTTGACCCATATACAATTTGGCAAGGAATAGTAATAAGATAATTATAAACAAAACATGAAAAGCGTCTACTTTGAGCTCTCTCTGTCTGTCTAGGCTGGTTCATGCAGCATTACGCAACACTTATGACTGTCCAACACGCACAAACTCCGAAACTCCGCCTCAAATGCATCTGTAAGTCAATATTCGAGCTATTTTACATCATCCTACACAGTAACTATAGTAACCTACATCACCCCCTCACAGCTCCGCCCGTGTGTTTGCTGGGCCGGACTGTTGATACACTGACTGGATACAACAGTACTCGGTTGGACGGTTTACCTGCAGGATGACGGAGCGGATGAGAGCGTTGACGGGCCCGGTGAAGGATTCAGCCACTCCGGCCCCCTGAAAACACCACAACACGATCCCCCCTTTACTGAAGATGGCGAAGAAGTCCAGCATCTTTGCCAACCACCAATGAACCCAATACTACAAGGAACAGAACAAACACCGTTCAACAAAAAACGAAAACGTGTAACAAAAAAATTATAAAAATAAATAAGTGCTCCAAAGTTGGCCTGCGCTTGACTTAACGTGCGCAGCGCTGTCTGCCGTCAGAATGAAGACTCAACTCACAATCAGACACGTCAGTGGCACAATGAGGAAGTGACGCAACTTCAGCTCTATTACATAGATCATGTGGATCCATTAACATTAAGTTAAGAAAATTCCGATTTTTGCGATTTTTGTAACGAATGCTTTAATTACGTTTTTAATCAATATTTGATTTATGAATGCAGATTTATGTTTCTTAAAGATAATAAAAACCACCAGCTGCATATGTCTAAAAAGTAACTTTGACTAATATACTGATTCTCCAATTTTTATACTATTATATGTATATGTATTTTCACGTTTTTACGACATATAGTTTATTAGTTTATTCTGTTATTAGTGTATATATATTCATGGAACATCTGTTTGTCTGCAGTCTTCAAGTGCATTTCAACTATTTAATAGCATGGAGCCCATGTTATTAACCTGGAGAGGACATATGAAGACATGTCATTTTGAGGACAGGAGTTTTACTGTAGTTTACACAGTTTTTTATGAGGCAGTTTTAATAAAGTGGTGTGTTTGTTTTTAGGCCTGCTTTGACTGTGCTGCTAAGAACCCGAGTTGGGCCAGTATTCCATATGGAGTGTTTCTGTGCATTGACTGTTCTGGGATACATCGCTCCTTGGGAGTGCACTTGAGCTTTATCAGGTCAGTCTGGACTTCTATTGTTTTTCTCTACTTGTTAAATTATGCCGTCATGTGAATGTCTGTCAAAGTTACAGAATGTCACATTCATTCGTTCGCAAGAGTTCGAGGGTGAGTTAAAGCGTAGAATATTGTCTTTTCAGATCCACAGAGCTGGATTCCAACTGGAGCTGGTTTCAGCTGAGATGTATGCAGGTTGGAGGAAATGCCAACGCGGTTAGTCCCTTTATCCCTGACTCATGTTTTATTAGATTGTGCTGGTTTTAACCCTGTGAGAACTTTTTTTTTTTTTAAACGACACTGTGCACGTTACATCACTTCATCACTCCCATGTTTTCTTTGTGCACAGATGGGGTTTTTCTGCCAGCATGGCTGTACCACCAATGACACCAATGCGAAGTATAACAGTCGTGCGGCTCAGATGTACAGAGAGAAGATTCGACAGCTTGCCAACGCTGCGCTCTCCAAGTATGGCACTGATGTGAGTATACCAATCTCATACTGTTCCAGCATTATTTTTAAACGGAGTTAAGCCAAATACAGTTTGAGTTTTAGCAAAAAATTAATTGTAAAAACCTGATTTAATTTGGCCATACATTTTTCTCGCCATGAAAATAGTCACAGAAGGTGGCATGGTGTTAAATACAAACAAACCAACGTGCTTAGTTCTTCTTTTTTCCTACCATATAGTATGCATGCAGTTGCATCAGTTCTGCCTTTAAAACTTAGCCTATACTGTGTAGACACTAGGGCTGCACGATAAATATCGCACGATATTTAATGCGCATCTCGTCAGTAAAGTATGGCACTGATGTGAGTATACGAATCTCATACTGTTCCAGCATTATTTCTGCCAAGAAAATGAACTATACCCTGTGGATTTGTTGTCAGCATTGGTTATTTAAAGATATTTTTGTGTCATGCTATTAATGCGCTTTAAAACTGGCTTTCTTCAAGATTTTACTTTGGACATCATGTGTGGGTTTTATTACAACAGGCCTGTGTTTATAAGTAACCCGAATGTTTACTTTCCAAACCCCAATAATTCAGAGAACTACACATTTGTTTAGTTCTGTAAAGTAATGCAAAGAGATATTCGGATGTCATCTTTTTATATGCAGCTGTGGTGTTTGTGATATTGAATAAACTTTGAACTTGAGTCACTTAACAAACTCCACGTTACATAGCTTTATCTCCCCCGACTCACTAGTTATGAAAGCACAACAGACAACAACAGCACAAATACGCACTGTATTTGGAGAGCTGCTTTCAGGACATTTATTTAGATGTTTTTTTCCTTTTCACCATTTAGCTGTGGATTGACAACTCAAGCTGTGCTCAGCCGTCACCTACAGAGAAGAGAGAGACTGACTTCTTTGACGAGCACACACAGGTAGGACCCACAGAGTTGTGCATTTTGAATTGTAAATTGTAAATGGGTTTTGATGTCTAAAGGAGCACTTATTTATTTAGTTAATTTTTAAAAAGAGTTTGACTGATCATTCAGGGCGGACCAGTTTACCTGGTAACAGGATTCTCACAGTCAGAGAAACCTAGAAATATCAGAGAATTATGTATTGAACCCTTTTCACAGACTTTGGTGAGGTTCCACAGTTATTACCATTGTAAATCTATCAGTTTCTTTTTAGAGAAATTCCTAAACAATTATTACACAATACTGTGTGTTATATTACCTCGCATTAAATTAAAGAATACTATTTAACACTTAATCAGTTAGTAATCAAGTTATGTTTTTATGTTCTGTTACATTTTGTTAAGTCCATATTCTGTTATTGTGAATGACTGAAAATGATGTTGATGTTCAGTTTCGGGTGAACTATCTCTTCAAGTTTGTGCTCGTGCAGATATGCCATTATTATTATGGCTTGATGTGTTAAATTTGATAATTGTTCTCTTACCTGCAGCCTGCCAACAGTTGGAACATAGCTTCCCCATCCCTAACGGATGAGAATGGAGCCGTAACCCCTCAACTGGAGCAGAGCAATCTTAAGAGTTCAGAAACCAGCACTCGTGAGTGGACCACATTACACATCATAACACATGCGTTTCATTGTCAGTACTTTTATATTTAATCATTTCTTGTCCATGTGAACCAGAACCTGAAGAGGGTCCGAGCATTGAAGGACTGAGCACAAGTCCTAAAGCCACAATAGGTGAGTGTTTCCTGGATTGTGTGTTTGAGCGCTCCGGAGGAATGTACATTACCAACACAACACCCAATGTTTCAGTTTCTCTCTTCACCACCCAATTCCCCATATTATTTTGGAAGTATTTTCTCACCAAACATTGGTGAATCACTAAGTAAGTCAAGCTCCAGGACCTGTTTGGAAAACTAATGAAGTATCCCATGCTATGGAATGAAGTAAAAAAGTGCTATGGTACTTGTAAAATTGCATGGTTTAAAAAACATTTGATAAATAATATGACAAAAACACATAACTATGTACTTAAGGCTCTTAAAATCATGTGTATGTGTAATAGCAAGCCAACAAATGTAGTTCTGCAACATTCTTTGCAAATTAATTGAAAGCCTACTGTCTGTTCTGTTAATGTAGATGACTCAATGAGATTGACGTCTGAAGAGTCTCCTGAAGGTGATTTGAATGATTTTGAAATGGCAGGATGCCTATTGGCTGATCAGAACGAAGCAGCATGGGGGCATTCTGCGCTTGACTGATACTTAATTTGAGTGTGTGTGTGTCTCTTTGGCTCCACCCCTTCCTCTTTATCATTATATTACTGCAAAACTGATCATATTTTAAAAGCTTGGTGTTACCATAAAAATAGTCTTTACTGCTTTTAAATAATAATGCATTTTCTTACCAATTCAGATCTATTCAGGGTGTCAGTGTATATATTGCACTGACACAATTGTTGACTGGGATTTAATTTAAAATTGAGAAATTCAATGCTGATCAACATTATGAAATATATGCTGTTAATAGAGCTTAAAGCCCAAAGTATAATTCAGTTTTGACACGAACACACACGTACAGCTGAAATTATAGCCTTTATAAAGATTCTCCATTTGATAGTGTGACATGTGCGCACTAGATAGTGTCCGCAATATTTTATATATATATTTTATTAATAAAAATGCCTTTGTACTCGCTTAAACTAGTTGTGGGTATCTCTTAATTCCCCCCATATTTTTTATATATATTTTCATTTAACAAAATATGTACTTTAAAAATGTAAATTTTTTTTTTTTTTTTTAATGCTGCTGTGTGAGTGTTTCTAACACTTGGCTGAGGGAGTAACAGCAGATTTGACATCTTTCTCTGTTCTGACCAATGTAATCAATCTCTCAATTCTTTTTCTTTTGGAATGTCACTGAAACGCTATCATGGATTTTTTTTTCTTCTTTTGTTATTAGGGAACACAGAAAACCAAACATTATATAAATTCACTCCGCTGTGTCAACTTCTGCTTCTGAGAACCACAGAAATGTGAAAAGGGTCAATTGTTGTTGCACATGTATGGGCTGGGCGTACAAAGTATGCACAATTTTGCTGTGCGCATAAAGTACACATAATATGCTGATGATAAACTTTGTGCACTTACTCATACCTTAGTTTACACATAAAAACTTAAGTATATTTTGGGCTTCACTTCTATTGAACCTGGAACATTACTTGAAATTTATCATTTTAATGACTATCAACTACGAGCATTTCTGCTATTATTGACGTCCCTATTATATGTATTTATAGCAGAACTAACCTATATGCTGTGTAATTATTCTTACTTGCTGAGTATTTGCCAGTTCTGACTCCTAAAGTGGGGCAAGTTGTCACTGAACCACTTTTTGTGACCTGAGTTTGTTTCTTCATTTGAACAGATACAGAGAAATGTAGAACTCACCAGTGGATCCTCTGCAGTGGATGGGTGCCGTCAGAATGAGAGTCCAAACAGCTGATAAAAACATCACAATAATCCACACCACTCCAGTCCACCAATTAAAGCTGCACGTTTATAAGAAACAAATCCATCAAGCTATCTTTTTTTCCCCCTAAAATGAGTCCTTTTCTGAATCAGGAGAGAAATATGCATAGAGCGGAAACAGTTCAAAACAATCGTGTGGATTATTGTGATGTTTTTATCAACTGTTTGATAAATTTTTATTTTTGGTTGAACTATTCCCTCTTATTCTACTCAAAAGTGGCATATCTTGTCCCACTTTCCCATAGTTGGTGTGTAAAGTTACTTGCTGACAAAAAAAAGTGTAATGTAGGGTTTTCTAATCTCATAAAGAGCTCTCATGCACTTTCCAGACTGGACCCAGAGCTCTGCTGTGTTTTTCTGGTCTGGATTGAGATTAGAGCGGCTTTTCATTGTTGATCAGGATGCAGTGGATGTAAATCTTAAAACCAGTTTCAGCATTCGTCTTAGCACAAAGCTTCCAGACGCCCCAATTTTCGGCTACTTTATGGACTCATTGGATCAATATGCAATAGTAATGCTGCAGGAATGTTCCCAGTGTTCATGTGTACACTTTAAACACACTCTTGCTCTGATAATCGAATTGATTATGTGAGGTGTGACCTCTTTCTTTTCCTCAGGCTTTGCCGGCATGATATTTCTCAGGGCACTGTTGGCTCTATCGCCATGCATTAATGATCCTTGTCTGGAGAAGTTGTGTTCTCTGGAATAATCTAGGAGAACATGGTTTCCTGTTTCCCTTTCTCTGACTATGCTGTCTGTTTTCAGAAGTGAAACCCTCCATTATTGGAAAGAAGAAGCCAGCCACTGCAAAGAAAGGGGTAGGTGAACAATCAGTGCCCTCAGTCACTTCCTGTTGAGGGAATTGTGCTTCCTGATCTTGCAGTGTTCAGTTTTAGTCGGTAGGTGTCAGTCTTGCGGCACTATACAGAAACTGGCTCTGCCTAAAACTAAAGAAAACCAATAATCATTCGGAATTTTATTTTATTTTTATTTTTTATAGAAGTTACTCAATTCTCTTTATTATAGCAGGAGATATAAAAACAGATGACAGTTGACACTTAACTGCAGCATTTATTTAAGAGTTTTAATGAATTTCACAAAATCTGTGAACAACATGTCTGGGTCATATTTCATCTCAAAATCTAATTATATTTTACTCAGAATTATAGTTTCATAACAAGTAAGCATAATCGACTTTTAATGACTTTTAATATTATGGCACTGAAATAATTCAGTTAAATGTAATAAAAATGTTACTGTATTTATATGTACTGTAATTGCATAATTGCAACTGTAAAAGCATAATTCTCTAGTTCTCATTCATGAGAATGACATTTTTATTTTAATATTATGGTACTGACATAATTCAGTTAAATGTATTGTAATAAAAATTGCACTGTGTTTATATGTACTGTATTTATATTATTTAAAATTAAATATTAGTACTTTTTGAACTGCTTTTATATAGATAAATGTAAATTTATAAATTATTCTGTTAATTCTATTGCTAATTCTATCTGTCACATACATAAATATACAGTGGGTACGGAAAGTATTCAGACCCCCTTAAATTTTTCACTCTTTGTTATATTGCAGCCATTTGCTAAAATCATTTAAGTTAATTTTTTTTCCACGGATCAATAGAATAAATATAAATGCAATTAAATGTACTTTTATATAAGTGCTGTCAATTGATTAAAAAAAATTAACAAATTAATCGCTCAATTTAAAAAAAAAAAATTAATTGCGATTAATCCAACCTAACATAGTCTTTAAATATACTTTTATATTGCAGTTTCACATTCAATCTTCAAATTAATGTAATGTAATGTATTTTTTTATATTTATTTAATGGCATCTTTTTTATGACTGAAGGCAAGTATTACTGATACCAATACTACTGATGTCTCTATGAATTTTTTCCCCTAATATTTAACCATTTACTATAGCTATTCAACATTACAGTATAATTGAGAGCTATCAATTTTAACATTTATTAGACTTTAAAAAATAACCTCTAATTTAATTGAACTTAAAACAATCTTCACATAAACCCATTATAATAAATATCATATTTAGCTACCTGTGCCTTTCAGCATGTAGGAAATATATACAGAAATTGAATTAAGTTATCAAACTCTAAATTCTAAATTAAATATAGATGAACCCTTAAAGCTACAAAAGTCATTGATTTCCTCTTTTTTTTCTTCTTTTGTTCTTTGATGAACAGACATCACAGCAGCTGGTTATTAAGGTTATATTGGCTGCCGCTGCTGAACATGACGCGGATCGTATTTTCTCGCAACTCTTGACCTTTTCTGACCCTCTTCAGGTCTTAAAGTCTCTACTAATGAGCTGACCTACTGAAGCTCCCTCATCACCTGTACCTTTTCTGCGCTCGTTTGACTAGCGCCGGGCACTGAGGCGAAGTTGGAGTGCACGTCTGAAAAGTCTCCCGTTTTATGTGGTCATAAAGACGTTCTGCGTCTAAATAAACGCAATTCTTGTCAAGAAAAAAGAGGACCGAAGCAGCAGTTGTGAGTGGGGTGGCCAACCCTAGAAAAAATTAATCACCTGTGTTAACACGTTAATTCTGACAACAGCAATTTATTTATTTATATATATATATATATATATATATATATATTAGTATTTTCATGAGTTTCATTAGGTACTTTTATGTATAAATGTACATTAATTATAAACCATCTGTAGAAGCATATATTGTTGTCAAAACTCATGGTTATGTTTGCAGGTGCTACTTTGTTCAAAATGTTATAAATAAATGTTATCATTTTGATTTTAGCTTGGCGCTAAAAAGGGTCTTGGTGCCCAGAAGGTGAGCAGCAAGAGCTTCACTGAGGTGGAAAAACAAGCCCAGGTGGCAGAGAAAATGAGAGCGGAACAGGCCACTGAGACCAAGAAACAAGCCGAAGACTCCATGTGAGTCTCCAGATGCCAAAAAATTCCATTTGCAGATGCTGTAAAAGATCTTTTTTTTTTTTTTAAGATTTTGATTCGAGTCTATTGAATGGTCAAGTGTATGTTTGAGAGGATGGCTCCTCTAACAGTGCAATCAGAGCTATAGCTTCAGCAGTTTTTTTTCCTGATTGCATTCCCTCTTTTTTCACAGAGTGGCCTCGATGCGACTGGCCTACAAAGAGCTGGAGATTGACAGGAAGATGGAGGAGAAGAAACTGAAGAACCTAGAGGGCAAGAAGAAGGAACAGGCGGAGAGGCTGGGCATGGGATTCTGCAACAGGAGGTAAAGACATGGCGGTAACCTCGATTAAACCACTGTCACGTTAATTACATCACTCCCCTCAAGCATGACATCAATGTCTGCAGCAGATTAATAACCCAGAATGCTGAGCGATGTGTGTCTGGTTGTTGGTTTTGTTCATTTTATTGTACATTCGGCTGATATGGTGTGACTTTGATTTTCCGCAGTGCCGTGTCTCATTCCGTGATGGCTGAGATGCAGGTGATCGAGCAGGAGACCCCGGTCGGAGTCAAGTCCTCTTCTCGCTCTAAGCTGGACATGTTTGATGAGCCCGGGTTCACCTCTGGACCACCAAAGTATGTTTGTGACGGACAGCATTTGTGAATGTGAGCGTATGCATGTGTGTAATTTGTATGAATCATTGTGATCTCAGGTACAAGGACAACCCTTTCACATCAGGAGACAGCTTTGGTTCACGGTGGGACAATGATGGAGGGTCCTCGTTCTCTTCCTGGGCTCTGGAAAAAGAGGAGCCTAAAGACAGTGAGGTCACCATCTCAAGCATCCAGCCAATCGGAGAAAGGTTTGTTGAATAACGTCCTGATCCAGTAGACGGCGATTTGATTTGTGGCTGGTTTTATGACCGTTGACACGATGTGTCTCAGGTTGGCCAGCCGACGGAAGCCTGAGGTGTCTGTGCCCGTCACAGAGTCCAGCGAAGCACGACAGAAGTTTGCCAATGCTAAAGCAATCTCATCGGACATGTTCTTCGGCCGTGAGAGCAACCCAGAGGTACAGTGAGCCCACTAGAGCTTGAGTTCTGAGACTCTGACTGGCGGTTTTGACACAAATTTTTCACATCCTTTTTTCCCCCATTTTATTTCTACATATAAATAATTTTTTTTTACACATTTTATCTGTAATTAAATATTATGAAGGATTTTAATGTTCATATTATATATATAAATTTATATAAAATGTATATTATAATATAAATGTATGTATATTTTGTTATTTAATTATAATAGTAATACATATACACAATTTCTATTTATAACATTTTAATATATAGATGAATTTTAATATATATTTGTATTATATAAAATTATGTAATTTTACCTTTTTATACACGCGCGCGCGCACACACACAATGTTTTATATATGGTTTATATATTATAAAATATTTTATAGTACATTACTGAAAATATTTTCATTGTTTTACAATTATTTGTAATATACAGAATAAATATATATATTTTTTATTATAAATTGTCATATATTTTTTTATGATTTTTAGTATTTTTGTGAAAACTTTTTTTTTTCAGGATTCTTAGATGAATAGAAGGTTCAAAAGTACAGCATTCATTTCAGAATTTATGAATGTCTTTATCACTTTTGATCAGTTTAATTTGTCCTTGATGAATAAAATTGATTAAATCTTGCCCCAAACATTTGAATGGTAGTGTAACATGGTTTCTACAAAAATGTCCACAAATTTGTAATAATTTAAATGTATACATTAATGTCATGTATTTTTAACACACACACACATACATATATATATAAATAAATAATAATAATAATACTTTTTTTTTTAAATATCCATTTACAGTATTGTTTTATGGATATATATATGATTTTTTTCTCCCTAGTATGAAGCAAAGACTCGTCTAGAAAGCATGACTGGAAGCACCTCCATCAGCTCTGCTGATCTGTTTGGTGATGGCAGTGTCTGTTCCACTGGTAAACACTTCTGTCTTTAGCAATATTGTTTACTTCACGCTAATTAGATTATAAAATGGGCAAAAGTCTTAAATTTTTTGCCGTATTATATAACAAGACTGTGGCGCCCATTCTGTTTCATTCATGTACATCGCTGTAGGCTCATCAGGATTTGACAGCGTGCTTCCCTCCGGTCCTGACATCGCCCAGTTCAAGCAAGGTGTGAAGACTGTTGCAGGGAAGATGGCAGTGCTGGCTAACGGTGTTATGAATACCATTCAGGTGAACGCACATATTTCAGTCTTCTCACACACACACACACACACACACACACACACACACACATACATATAACACTTCCACATCAGCTGTATTAACTCCATCTGATCGTGTGTGTTCAGGATCGCTATGGATCTTACTGAAAGGACTGCATTAAACTGAAACTGAAGTTGCATTAAACAGGACGCACCTCATTGCTGATTGGCTCTGGTCTGTCTTTCCTACATGAACACACATCTGAGAGAGAGGGAGCGAGAGAGAGAGAGACAAAGACCCGGGAGCTCCCAATCTCTCCCCAGACCACTGTAGACACTCTTGCTGACAGTATTTTCATTTCTATTTGAAGACTCTTGATTTATTTTCAGATAACATGAGAAGCACTGGGAAGAGTGTAAAGTTAGTTTTCAGAATCGCAGTGCTCTCTGTTTGAACTAACAGTCCTGTTTTCTATGCCATGTACTGGTCTTTGATTTCAAATAAGTATGGATTTGAAAAGTATTTTGTCTGGAATTAAACGCATAACAACTTAGAGCGCTAATATGTTCTTATGGCTTTCTTTTTTTACATTTTAACGGTATCCGAAGACCTCAGTGCATTCAGTAAACAAGGAAAGGGAACCCCATATGGTATATTTATACATTTGGAATATTTTGAGCCCATTTCCTAAATGCAGTCTATTAGATTTGATGCATTTTACTTTATTAGTTATTATGAAGACAAAGTTTAAGTGATGAAAATAACAGTAATTTTGTGCAATATGTCCTGGCATGTCAAAGACCAGTTCTTGAGGCTTTTTGTGGATACGGATGTGTGAGTGATTCCTGGGGGTTTGAGTTGTCAGGACCGATGATTTTAAACTGAACCATGTTTGTTTTTGCATGCCAGCATAAGCTGAAGACACTGGTGCTGTATCTGATTTCCAGCATTCACTCGTTTTCACAGAGAAAATGCTCAAGAAAGCAAGCGGACTGAGGAGGTTCACAGCGATGTGATTTAAGCGAAGACAATTTAATAAGACGCCCTCAGTTTAGATGATAGAATGACAGCTGACAAAATAGTTTATTTAAAATTCACCCACTGTCGTCTGTTTTCTGGTGATGTGCATGTGCAGTTCTGTTTTCTAGTTACATGCATTACAGCTTTTCTTTCCTTTTTCTTTTGGGTTAATGCCAGACCGGGAGCTGGTGAATGGTATTTGTCTGCCTGTCCGTTTGTATCCCAGTGCTACATTTGAAAATAAAGAACAACAATCCAACTACCGTCTGGAATAAAAGCTATTTATTGTAGCCTGTTGAGAAGAATCTATTGAGATTTGTGAGAATAAAGATTGAAATCCCCCACAACAGCTGTTTAAGACTTTGATTCAATAAACCCAACAATCATTTTATGACAAGGATTACAGATAAAGTGCAAAATAAACAAGAGTGGTAATGGAATAATTAATGCACACTATATTAGTGTTTACCCTTTAACCCTAATAAAAATGAAATCAGTAGAGGACTGGCCTGGCTGACGTTAACCCTGTAAAGCCTACTGTCATAATTGCCTCTAAATTGATCAAAACTTTAATGAAAAGCCTGTTGTACACAATCTACTACATGCTGTTGTCTGATGAATAGTTTAGACCTTTTTAGCAAGTAAAGGGCCTTTTAGTATAAATTGGTATATAAAAATGTCTACCTTCGGGTTGTGATTCACATCTTTTTACTGTGAAATTTGTACTGATTTTTTATAATGTAAGAAGAACTTCTATGTTGTTAGTAATACTTCAAGATGTACATTTATTGAACTGAAGCAACTTCCATGCACCATTTTTAGAAAAATGTTTAAATATATCGAACATAATCCATCAGGCGTTTTATTTTTTCGGAGTGTCTATTTAAACTAAGTGCAAATAGCCCGCCTTGTTGGCCGAGGCTATTTACACTAACTCCGCCCACCAACGTCTGATTGGTGGGCGCAGATGGTAAAATGTGTGTCGTACTCATTTTGACGCGATCGACTCGAGTTCGAATCTGCCTTTTGGCGAACTTTTTTCCTCCCTTTTCAAATTTCAAATCACATCAAAAAACCATTTATTTTCATAGAAAATGAAGGAAATAATCAAAAAGTTGAAAATAAAGTATCGGGTAGGGTTAGGGTAGGTGTAGGGAGGGCTTTATTGTCCCAATAAGGTGGCATCCAATTAATAATTTGAATTAAAATTAGAATTTACACACAAATTATTACTGCATACTGTTTTATAATGTACTATAATACTGAGGTGCAGATAATTGCAAGACAATTTAATAAGACGCCCTCAGTTTAGATGATAGAATGACAGCTGACAAAATAGTTTATTTAAAATTCACCCACTGTCGTCTGTTTTCTGGTGATGTGCATGTGCAGTTCTGTTTTCTAGTTACATGCATTACAGCTTTTCTTTCCTTTTTCTTTTGGGTTAATGCCAGACCGGGAGCTGGTGAATGGTATTTGTCTGCCTGTCCGTTTGTATCCCAGTGCTACATTTGAAAATAAAGAACAACAATCCAACTACCGTCTGGAATAAAAGCTATTTATTGTAGCCTGTTGAGAAGAATCTATTGAGATTTGTGAGAATAAAGATTGAAATCCCCCACAACAGCTGTTTAAGACTTTGATTCAATAAACCCAACAATCATTTTATGACAAGGATTACAGATAAAGTGCAAAATAAACAAGAGTGGTAATGGAATAATTAATGCACACTATATTAGTGTTTACCCTTTAACCCTAATAAAAATGAAATCAGTAGAGGACTGGCCTGGCTGACGTTAACCCTGTAAAGCCTACTGTCATAATTGCCTCTAAATTGATCAAAACTTTAATGAAAAGCCTGTTGTACACAATCTACTACATGCTGTTGTCTGATGAATAGTTTAGACCTTTTTAGCAAGTAAAGGGCCTTTTAGTATAAATTGGTATATAAAAATGTCTACCTTCGGGTTGTGATTCACATCTTTTTACTGTGAAATTTGTACTGATTTTTTATAATGTAAGAAGAACTTCTATGTTGTTAGTAATACTTCAAGATGTACATTTATTGAACTGAAGCAACTTCCATGCACCATTTTTAGAAAAATGTTTAAATATATCGAACATAATCCATCAGGCGTTTTATTTTTTCGGAGTGTCTATTTAAACTAAGTGCAAATAGCCCGCCTTGTTGGCCGAGGCTATTTACACTAACTCCGCCCACCAACGTCTGATTGGTGGGCGCAGATGGTAAAATGTGTGTCGTACTCATTTTGACGCGATCGACTCGAGTTCGAATCTGCCTTTTGGCGAACTTTTTTCCTCCCTTTTCAAATTTCAAATCACATCAAAAAACCATTTATTTTCATAGAAAATGAAGGAAATAATCAAAAAGTTGAAAATAAAGTATCGGGTAGGGTTAGGGTAGGTGTAGGGAGGGCTTTATTGTCCCAATAAGGTGGCATCCAATTAATAATTTGAATTAAAATTAGAATTTACACACAAATTATTACTGCATACTGTTTTATAATGTACTACAATACTGAGGTGCAGATAATTGCCACTATTTGCAATTAGTATAAATAGCAGAAAATCCTGCTATTTTAACAGTGTAAATAGAATCTATAGCTATTTTCACTTAGTGTAAATAACATCTATCGCTAAGAAAATATGCTATTTTCACTTAGTGTAAATAGAATCTAAAATAGCCGCTGCCTTATTTGTTCACCTCTCAATCAAATAAAACTATCAATAAATAAAAACTAGTGTTGATCATAAAACCAAGCATTTAAAGATAATTTTACTAAGACATTATTTTTGAGCGATATAGAGTTACAACTGATATTTATATGCATATTTATATGCATTTTAACTGATATTTAGTCTGCTATACTGTTATAAAGATCTCTTTGATTTACATCAGCTATCAGAATTTCGTCTTTTTGACCACATAAATATCAGTAGCTGCATCAGATTGCATATTTTTGCTCAGTTTGAGCCTCTGAATAAAACAGGTTTTTTTTCCTCAAGTATGAGCTAAATATTTTCATGTTTCATGTATTCATAAAAAAAACATTTGCAAACGTTTTTATTTTAAATGTTTGTCTAAAGATTCAATAAATTGTTCCAATTCCAAAAAAATCATTTTTTTTTTGCATTACTATTTAATATGTCAGGCTTTACAGGGTTAAAAAGGAGTGTGTGGGTCAGGGCTTTCATGTGCTCTTTATTCAACGGATGTCTTTCATCCTGTTGCACAGGGGCACAACGGCCTCTGACCTCTCCATTCATTCAGCCATGCCAGAGAAATGGGGCTGTGTTATAAAACACAACTGTTCCCGGTTCAGATTTTATTTGATAGCGCTCAAGGCGTTACGATGTTCCTGATTCCGAAGGCCTTGATTCTAAAGTCTGCTCAGGAGTGCTCAAAGACACTTTAATCACAGGTACAAAAACACACATAAATGTCACCTTCTGTTATTGCATCAATAGTGAGGATCTATAGCATCTACATACAAACGAGATCAATGTAAGCGTGTAAGTCCTCCTTCAGTCTTATTTGCACAGCAGTTAAATTAAAAGAGGGCGATCAGAGAGCCACATTATCCCTTTGTAGGCCCTCATTCTCATCCATGTCAAAGCTTTGGATTTACTTAGTCACACGATCAAAGAATAACAGGTTTAGGAACAGCAGTCTGGCTATATTCGGTAAATATATGAATGGGGCCGATTAGTGTAACAAACAAATAAGAAAAAAACGTGAATAATGGGGATTTATGGCTTAAAACAGCCTTCGAGTTTTCTAATTCAAATGCACATTCAGACTCGCTGAGTAAATTCAATTCCCTTCTCAGCTTGTAGAAGTTCAATTTAATGCAGAAGTTGCTCGTTCACAGCTCAGGTGAATGATCGACGAGTGATAGATAGAATGAAAGAATGAGACGGAGCAAAAGAACGACAGAACAAAAAAATGATGGATAGAACAACAGAATGAATGACAGATAGGGTGAAGGAATGATAGAACAAAATAAGAATAGAATGATAGAATAAAAGAATGATAGAGAGAACAGCAGAACGATAGTACGATAGATAGAATGATAGAACGACAGATTGAATGAGAGAACGATAGATAGATAGATAGATAGATGTTTTTGTCGCTGGAATTAAAGTCAAAGGGGCTCAAAACAATATTGGACTGCACTGACTTTCATTATATGGACAAAAAAAACAGGCATTTTGGTGAACAATCCCTTTATCCCCTTTTAGTTTGTCTCAGATGTTTGTCCCAAAATAAAGAAGACATTTTGATATGGAACTTTATAGACTTTCCTCATTAGAAAGAGCTGAGTCTCTGTTTGAGCTCGATTTAATCTCATTGCTGTCTAGGAGAAACTATTGAGACCAGGGCAGTCCTTAGTCCTTAGCTTGAGGGGGCCCCGCGGCGAACGGGGCCCCCCCCCCCCGAAACGCGACCGGTAACGGACCAAGGGG